>NC_041386.1:512458978-512529252 GCF_002162155.2 Triticum dicoccoides | reverse complement strand
GTTTTCTTTTATTTAATCTGTTTTGCCACTGTTTTGAATTTAAAAATAATTCAAACAATGCCAAAAACTCCTCTGAAAATATTTATGCTGCTTAATGGACTTTTCCAAAAGCACATAAAATGTTTCAGGGTATTTGGAAATATATTCTATACAAGTTATGAATATAGTTCCAAATGCAAATAAAGTAATGATTTAAATTCAGTGCTCAAAATATTCCTCAAAAATGTTCATTATTTTTGGTTTGGTGCAAAACCCTTGCCAAAATATAACCAACATTATTTAAGGCAATTTTGAAAACATTGAATGCATTTACCAGGGTTCTTTGCCCCTCTTTTATTTTAAGTTTTTGAGGCTTCCAAAATTCCTCAGTTCAAGTTTCAGAAATTTAAATATGATGCCTGGATGAAGATGCAACTATTTACAAACAATATTCTAGGGTGGTGACAACTCACCCCCACTAAACAAAAATCTCGTCCCGAGATTCATGTGTAGGGTAAGGTGAAGGGGGAACGCAAACTAGCACAATCTTCACGACCCAGTTGCACTTCAAATGGACTTTGATTCGTTCACCATCATTGTCTCGAAGTCTTGCTCTGAGAACTCCAACTAACATGACAACGAGAGGAAAAGAGAGACCCTAAAAGAATGGTTCTTCTCGAAGGTCGAACAACTCAGGATTAACTCACGGAATGAGACATAGCAACATCTCTCGAGCTGAGAGGCGAAGCACACATCCATAGGAATGGAGTGAAGCAGATGACGAAGGTTCACTAGGTAGACAACAATTTCACGCTTAAGAAGGTGGTAATCGATTGTCAACATAGCGAGGAGTTGAGTTGCCATGATACCACAACGAGGCATCTTAGGAATGGTGACTCGTAGATATATCCCCCTTAAGTGGCAAGAAGAATTACCTTTGATTCAGAGATCATTGAAACTCTTTAAACCAGCCTAAGGCAATTCTCGAGTGATCGTTTGGAGGGGGTCGGTAGAATGGCATACTCGGACTTGGATGATGTGGATTACCTTGTTGAAGACAACGTAATGGATGAATTTGCTTGCCACCGGAAATGGAAGAGACCCATGGTAGAATGGCACATTGGCGGTGCAAGCTAGGAACAAAATGCAAATGCTAGGAATGATTCTGGTAACTGGGGAAGAGCCCAACAATAGGGAGTGAATTCACTGTTTGAAGAGGTCATAGCATTGCCGAGGAAACTGAGAGTAATCCCAGTTAGAGCCGATGATAACACGTAACGCTTGTGCGTGCTCTCAAGAACTTGAGCATTTCCACAATCATCAAGGTTTTATCAACATCCGTGTCAAGGGTGCCGACAGCACAACATACTACCATGATGAATAGCGATGGACGATGCACATGCAAAGGAGGATAACACTTTCTCAGATTTCACCTTAGCGAGGCCAAGGGAACGAAATCTGGATGATCGACCGAGAGACATTTAGCACTCCGCTTCTAATGTTCTCCTTGATGTGCTAGTGTAACCCATTCATAGATATGGTTTGATATCTAGAACATCAAGTAAAAAGGTCGGACTTCGGAACACAGAAAACAATAGGGGCAACTAGGGAGTAAATCCTACGAAATCCCTATGGGGAGGTGGCCAACTTCATCAATCAAGATATTATAATAACAGGTCTTCCGGCTGGGTGTGTTGGCCACGACATCCACTTTACCGGTTATCGCGCGACCAATATGATAATTCTTGGGAAATATTCCAACCATCATATCTGCCTGAGATTCAGATCTGGTTGGTGTCAGGATATTCCAGACTCATCGAGTCTAGGAAGAAAAACGGAAATTTGCAACACAAATCGACGAGATGACGTTGCGAGATTCTCGGGGAATGAACTACGATAGTAAGCTCCAAAACATGAGCTGGTTCTGCTACAAACATGTGAACACGCTGTCCCAGACAAGCATGACCACATAGTAGTCTTATAATAAAACACTACCGAGTTCAGGAGGGGGAACCATCAACGAGGGTATCGAAGTCCTTACATAAGTCCGGATTAGCTCTTATGAAGGAACTCCTTCTCCTTGAACAAATCAATCAGTGGCTTGGTGTGCTAGGGATACATATAGATTGAAGGTTGCAAGTCTTCAAACCACAGCATTCTTCGCACGTGTGCATGACTGATTTGGAATGATTCCAAAGAAAGCAACATTGACTTTCTCGAATCCACGGCGGCAACTTGCATCAGATGCACATGAATTAAAGGAAGTCACTACCTTCATCCAAACATATGCTTCATGAGCTAGCATGAACAAATGCTTTCAAAAATTTCCAACACTAGCTTAATGTTCAACAAAATCATGGAGGAGATAAGGATGTTGTCAATGGGCTCAACAACAATTCATCCGGGTTTCCTTTTAAAAGGAATACCATAGTTAAGTGAACACGGTGATAGCATTGGTCAGACCAAAGATGTAATGGTGTATGCTCGAGGGATCAACCACGAATAAGACAACATTACGAGCATCGTTGGTACTGATTTGATTTGACGATAGCCCATACTCAAATCAAAGGATTGATAAGACAATAGGTCCAGCAACTGATCACAGGGACCAATCGATGAAGATATCATCTTCTTCAACACACACTACACAAGAATATCCCTTTGGGACGAACTAAGTCAGGCAAGCTTTTATCTTCCAATTCTCCAGGTTGTTGTCTAGCTTAACCAACTAGCTCACGGGTATCCAACACGGATTCTTGGAGAAGGGTGGTTTACAGGATAACCCAACTTGATCACGAGCTCAACATAATAGTCAGGTGACAACCCGGTAACACTTCCAAGAAGATATTTGGAAAGTCACGAACCACCGGTATGTTACTAAGCTCGAGAACAATCTTGCTTCTGAGGGCAAGACGACATGATCAAATGGGTGAGGACTTGAAATAATTCCTAACTCATTGGTCGAGGAGTGCACCAGAAATAGGGACTAGGTAGCACAATCAATCTTAGGGTGACGATTCAATAATCAACACGCTAAGAATGAGGTTATCGTCCATTTAACTACCCAGCAACGAGGTTGCTAGGCGTACTGGTTTCACACATCACAATTTATTTGTCGGTATTCCGGTTGCATCAACACGAAGACCGAGGAATGACTAATGATGGCAAGAAGTATCACTGTACCAAGAGTTCATAGGATGGTGTGCAATTCCTATAACAATCCCGATATAAAGATGGTAATACTCCAAGGTAGAACAGAGCAAAAGCTGGATTGGCATTTTGATCTGCGGAGCATGACTACCTTGACCCAATCCTAGATATGGATGAGGTACTGGAGTTCATTTCTCCTAGTTATTCTGGAATAGAATGGCTTGATGGACCACAAGAGTAATAGGTATCGATGAACGATTGCACGCATACTCTTGACTATCAATTGATAGACGAAGTCAGTAGACAGCTAAAGAGGGACAACTCAAAGGAACATATAACTTTCTGAGTTGTGGATGCATAGATTAGTATGTCGAACCAAGTTCAACAAGTTTCTTCCGAATAACCCATGCAGAAAAGTAGAACTGGAAGGGTCACAATATATAATGGAGAACTCATCGAGAGCACTCTTGTTGTCATCTTTTGGTTCAGAAGAACTTCTGCCAAGAATGGTTCATGGTAATTGGAAGAAGGATGTACCATGAACCTCGAGAACTATCGCAAAGTTACTAATATCCTAAGGAACTAGCAACACTATCAACATGAAGTAAGTAGAGTGAATCTCGGTTCAAGAACCCAGGAACAGAATACCTACTACTAAGTAGCATCACGGAATGCTTTCGAGAATAAAGGCCAGAATCTCACACTGGGAACACAAAATGTTGCTAGATTACTAGGTGACTCCCTAAATACCTAGGGTCATAATAGTAACTCCAACATAAAAGTCAAGGCAATAGAATACCTCAACTCAACAATTAGTGTGATTAATCTGGCCCATGGGCACATTGAAACGGGAAGAAAGGATTTGCAATTGCATCAGACTATTTAGAAACCTGGGATGACTCGGACAGCATAACGACTGTAAATGCTCAGAAAGATTTGAGACATTCACAAAAATGGTGGCATAACCACTCAGAAGCACAATATCAAGGTTTCGAGATCAACAATTAGCATATGGAAGTAGTAGGAACTGAACTGAGACTTAAATCCAACAATCTTATAAGTCCACTGATTAGTAACACGTGATCCTGATAGAAAGAAGAGATAGCCTAGTTCTTAATCCCCACAGGAAAGATAAGATGACTCGGATCAGAAGGCATAAGGTATAAGGAGTAAAAAGAGCCTTACGTTCCATCCCACAATCAATTCCCTTACATAACTAAAGAATTTCTAGACTCAACTTCGACCAGTTTGGCTTGGTAATCCTACAGGCAGTCAAGCTCTGATACCAACGCTGTCAGGACCCCGACTCAATGCCACATCGATCTAGCATGTAACACCTCATATCACTTTGCGGCCTCACGCACGGTATTCCCACGGGTGTTGCCTTACCTTTGCCCGGGACCGTTTGCGCCTTTTGGCACACGTATATGACAGTGTCGCTAGCATCCATATGATAAGGAGCCCGGGCTGACATGGCTAGTCGTAAACCCAAAGTGGCACAGACTTACAGGGACAGGCATCCATGACCCAGCATCGAACGTGTCGGTCATCAGCGAGTGAATCCAGGCTGTAGCACTGGGCTAGCAGGACTCCGGTGAACCGGGCTGTAGCGGGCTAACAGGACTCCGATATTCATCGCGTGACATTTCCCCGAAGGGACAGACACAGGAACGAAGAAGGACACATGCCGGCCAGCCTAAGTGTTCCGGAGCAGTAGCAAGCTACCATGGCTCAGTGAAACACTAGGAGACATTTCCCCGTAAGAGAGGCTACTAAAGATAAACAACTAGATGGTCAGATCCCACACATACCAAGCATTTCAATAGCATACACACAATATGCTCGATATGTGCAAATACAACATGGCATCACAACATGACTCTACGACTCAAGTAATTTATTCAATAGGCTCCGAGGAGCGAGATATTACAAACATGGGTCTCATGACCCAACAATCAGAGCATACAAGTCAAAGCACAAGCGGAAGCTATCATGTCTGGGTACAGACATCTATAACTGAAAAAGGCTGAGAAGCCTGACTATCTACCAGATCCTGCCGGGGCACAAGATCGTAGCTGAGGTAACAAGCTAAACGTCGAAGTCCACGCGGTACTACTAGCGAGACCGAAATCTCTCTGCAAAACATAAAATAGGCAAACGTGAGTACAAATGTACCCAGCAAGACTTACATCAGAACTAACTACATATGCATCATTATCAACAAAGGGGATGGTGGGGTTTAACTGCAGCAAGCCAGCTTTGACTCGATGGCTATCCTAACCTACGACTGCAAGTAACTCCTTTTGAGGTGGCGCACATGAGTCCACATATTCACCATATCAATACACCACTATGGATCCGCTCCCGTCTACCTACGAGAACGCCATCCATAGCACACACGCTTATCTTGCGTATTTTAGAGTATCCACTTTCACTTGTCTATGAACTGATATAAGCAACCCAGAAGTCCTTTTCCGCGGACACGGCTATTCGAATAGATGATGTTAACCCTGCAGGGGTGTACTTCTTCACACACGCTCTCACACTTACCGCCGTTTACACGACATGTACTCGGCAACCTTCAAGCGGAAGCCCAACGTGGGTGTCGGCCACGGCCTGCCTAAACACTCAAGCCTCTAGTCCAGGTTTATCGCCTATTCGGGTTCCATCCATGAGGAGATCCGGCCGGAGTTTCGCTCACAGCTCCAAACGATGTGAACTGGGTTCCGTGACACCAAACGGGCGCCCGGTATACCCAGCCACGTGCCTACCGCATCACAGCCCACCCCTCCGGTCAGCGCTGCCCACGGCCTCCAGCATACTACAAACACCAGAAACTACTTGCAACTCCTGGACAGAGGACAAGGGTGATCAAGAAGCCGAGAGGGTCCATTGGTTCCGGGCCCAATGCGTGGTAGTGGCTGAATCATGGATCACAAACACAGAACTCAGTTCCTGAGGACGGCTGCAATGAGACAACCCACCATGTACTCCTACATGGCCTCTCACCGCTACCTTTACCAAATCGTGTTCACACGCTTAGCTCACACACCGTAGGACATGTTCACACACCTCAGATTCATCCCGGATGAATCAGACCTGACTCAACTCTAAGCAGTAGCAGGCATGACAAACAAGCATGAATGAGTAGGCACATCAGGGCTCAAACAACTCCTACTCATGCTAGTGGGTTTCATCTAATTACTATGGAATGACAGGTCATGCAGAGGATAAAGGGGTTCAGCTACCGCAGCAAGTAACAGATGAATCGATGTTGTCCTAATGCAGTAAAAGAGAGCAGGAGCGAGAGAGTGGGATTGTATCGGAATGAACAAGGGGGTTTTGCTTGCCTGGCACTTCTGAAGATAACATTGAGTCTTCATCAGTGTCAACGATCACATCATCGGTATCACGTCTATCGAGAGGGGACAATTACCGGCAACATAGAAGGGAACACAATCAATGCAATGCACAATATGATGCATGATCATGACATGGCAAAATGAATGTGTTTTGAGCTAATGCAACTAGCAACAGATTAAATGAAGTTGGTTTGAATACAAGATTCAAATTTAAACTCCATATGTGATTATTCAAATGCCATTTAATTGATTTGTGCTAAACAGCAGCTATAAGTTGTTCTATCATGCATGAAAATGGTACAGATGGATTCCTTGAATTTTTCTGATAATTTTTCATATATAATTTATTTAATTTGGAGTTACGGTTGAATTTCTATGATTTATTGAAGTTTAGGACATTTTCTGAAAATAATAAATCATTTAAGAATTATTTAAATTCCAGAAACATTTACTACGTCAGCAGTGCGTCACCGTGACGTCAGCAGTCAACGGGCGCGGTCCAGGTCAAACCTGACGTGTGGGGACCACACGTCAGGGACACAGTTAACTAACCTAAGTTTAATTAGAGCCTGGGCCCGCATGTCAGTGTCCTATCTACTTAACTAAGTTAGTTAACACTAACTTAACCTGGTACTAATTAAACAGGGGGGCTGGGCCCACACGTCAGTCAGAGAGAGGGGAGGGTCAAACCGGGCAGTGGGTCAACCCACGCCGGTCAAGGGTCAACGGTCGCCGGCGTTTAGCCGCCGGCGAGTCCAGACGCGGCGGAGGGGCTCGGGAAACGTCCTCCGGCGACCAAAACAGCGGCAGCGATCATCTACGCGTAGCTGGCGCTCAGCCGCATCCATCTAGGCAAGCGGGAGGGGCTGAGGTCGAACGGGCTCGCCGGAATCGAGCTCGCGGCGGCGGCCGAGGTTCGGACCTCGACGGAAATGAGGCTACGGTTGACGAGAGGACGAACGGATGCTTGTTCTGGGCTCCTGGGACCACACTGAGCGCAGACACGTGCTCAAACACGGGCGGCAGCAACTGTGGCCGCGGCGGCGCCATGGCCGTCGGCGAAGAGCTCTCGGCTTGTTGTGAACGGCGGCTAGAGAGGGAGATAGGGCACGGGGAGAGGGGGAATCGGGTTAAAGGCTCACCGCGGAGCTGCAGGGAGGGTTAGTGGGCTCGGGGGCGGCCGGAGTGCAGCGAATCGACGGCAACGATCTCCGGTGGCCGAGGAGGGGAACGGCGACGTGGGCGGCGATGCAGGGCTCCCGGCGTTGCGTAGCTCCATGGAGAGGTCGGGGGCGTCGAGGCGGAGCCTTTGGTCACTCTGGTGGGGTGGAACGACGGTGGTGGCTACGGCTACGACGAGCGGCGGCGACGGCGGTCCTCGGTCGCGCGAGTGAGAGAGCCAGAGAAGAGAGAAGAAGGAATGAGGGAGAGTGAGAGCGGTCCAGGGGGGTGTGTGGCATCCTCAGGGCGACGGGGAGACAGGCAGAGAGGCAGGAGGTGGCCTGGGCGTGTGCCCGCGCGCTCCGGCCACGCGCCTGCGCCAACTGGCACGAGGAGGAAGGCGACAGGGGGGGGAGTGGTGGGCTGGGCCGCACAGTGCTGGACCAGCACAGGAGCTGGGCCGGCTCTGGTGGGCTGCACGGGTGAGGCCAGGTAACTTCCTTCTCTCTCTCTCTCTCTCTCTTTTATTTCTATTTCAGTTCTGTTTTCTTTTATTTAATCTGTTTTGCCACTGTTTTGAATTTAAAAATAATTCAAACAATGCCAAAAACTCCTCTGAAAATATTTATGCTGCTTAATGGACTTTTCCAAAAGCACATAAAATGTTTCAGGGTATTTGGAAATATATTCTATACAAGTTATGAATATAGTTCCAAATGCAAATAAAGTAATGATTTAAATTCAGTGCTCAAAATATTCCTCAAAAATGTTCATTATTTTTGGTTTGGTGCAAAACCCTTGCCAAAATATAACCAACATTATTTAAGGCCATTTTGAAAACATTGAATGCATTTACCAGGGTTCTTTGCCCCTCTTTTATTTTAAGTTTTTGAGGCTTCCAAAATTCCTCAGTTCAAGTTTCAGAAATTTAAATATGATGCCTGGATGAAGATGCAACTATTTACAAACAATATTCTAGGGTTGTGACAGGGGTGTTGGGCTGCAACACACACGAGGCCTTTTCGGTCCCTCGGTTAACCGTTGGAGCATCAAACGAAGTCCAAATGGTACGAAACTTGACAGGCGGTCTACCAGTTGTAAACCAAGGCCACTTGGCAAGTCTCGGTCCAATCCGGAAATGTTTAACCCCCACGCACGAAAGAAAGGTAGAAATGACCATCGGAGGAGAACGGAGCGCCGGAATGCAAAACGGACAACGGGGAAAATGCTTGGATGCATGTGACGAACACGTATGCAAATGCAATGCACGTGATGACATGATATGAGATGCATGACAACAACAACAAACGGAGACAAAAACCCGAACCCGAGAAAATAAAATAACTTAGCACCGGAAACGGCAAGAGTTGGATTACATATTAGGTAAATTACATCCAGGGTGTTACAAAAGGCTCCTTCTTCTAGTGGTAAAAATGGCACCGGCATCTTTGCTCATGTGGAACCACCACTTGTTTATGGTGGACCGGTTCCTTCCACTCATTTGAATCATGCCGGTCCTCCCCCTAAGATTGTGAAAAATGAGGACTTTGATTCTTGGGTTTACCACTTTAAACGTCATTTAAATCATGTGAACACTAACCTTTGGAGAATCATTGAAGAAGGTCTCTATCCGCATGATCCAAGCAACTTCACTCCTCGAGAAGCTGCGGATAATCAATTCAATGAGAATGCTCTCTTCATCATTCAAGATGCAATTCCACCCGAAGACCTACCTCATCTTCGTCCCTTCGCCTTGGCCAAAGATTCATGTCATTGTGTTGTCTCTCTACCGGGGAAGCGCAAGCATTCAACGCTCCAACTATGAAGTGGTGCAAGATGAGGCCGATGAGTTTGCAATGAAAGAAGATGAAGAACCTCGTGATCTTTATCAGAGAGTAACCAAACTCGCGGTCTCACTACGAGATCACGGGAGCAAGGACACGGATGACAATTGGATCAAGCGCAAATTCCTCAAGGCTATGATGCCCTATCACCAGGCCATGTCCTCCGTCATTCGTCAAAGACCGTACTTCCACACTTTGACCTCAAGCGAAGTGTCGGATGAGTTTGTGGCCATGAACATTTTGGACAAGACCGCCGACAATGCGGTGCTTCGTTCTCAAAGGGCAAAGAAGCCTAACCTTGCATTGAAGGCCAAGCTCACCGTTGAAGAAGAAGAAGAGGAAGAAGAGGAGAGCAACCCCGAAGATACGAAGTATGCGTATCATGAACACATGGCACTTGCTTCAAGGCAATTTTGGAGCAAGAAAAACTCGAGGCCAAACTTTAGCAAAAACAACTCAAGTGGCACGAAGAGCAGGCAATGTGTAAGGACTTGCTACAATTGTGGCAACGTGAGTCATTTTGTTCCGGAGTACCCGTATGAGAAGAGGGAAGACAATGGTGGCAAGCTCATCCGATAGGACAAGGCCAAGTCGTTCCCCAACAAGAGCAACTTCACCAAGAAGACTCCTCCCAAGGCATTGGTGGTAGAAGAAGAGTACAATGAGGATGATGATGATGATGAAAGTGATGAGTCGGTTGCCATGGCCTCCGTTGCCATTGCGACGACTCCACGGGTGTCTCTCTTTGACTCACCCAATGAGAGCATCACCACCATGTGCCTCATGGCTAAAGCCACCAACAAGGTAACCTCCAACATCAAAACTACCATCATTAATCATCCTTCTCCGACGAATAGCATTAATGAACTTGAGGAAGCTAATGTGGAGGCTAATGAGTTTGAGGCCTTTATGGGCAAACTCAAGGGAAAATCCAAGAAGCACTTTGTTGCTCTCTTGGAACAACTTGGTGGAGCCAATGACATGATCGAGGCTCACAAAAACACCATCACTAAGATGGAAGAGCATAGTCATGACTATGCCGATGAGATTTCGGATCTTTCCAATGCTCTTGAGGAAGAGCGTGGTCTTCGTTTGGCTCTTGAGGAGTAACACAACGTTGATCATGCTAAGTTAAAGAAATATTATGATCATGTCCTCATTGTTTCTCATGTGCTAAACTGCGAGAAGGCCGAACTTGAGGTTGATCTTGCTAGACTCAAAGAGGATTTTGATCTACTTGAAAAGGCTCACAAGGTCTTGAAGGGTGCTCATGCTAGCCTCAAAGAGTCTCATGATCAACTTCAAGTAAAGCTAACCAAGGAAAAAGCCACTTTCCCTCGTACGATGTTAATTGATAATGCAAATGCTACTAACCCGTGTTGTGAGCATGTGCATCTCGTTGAGGAGAATGCTAAGCTAAAGGGGCAATTTGAGAAAGGTCTTGCGACTTGCATACAAGGCAAGAAGAACCTCAACGATCTCTTGATCAACCAAAAGGGAGTTGTAGCCAAGGAAGGGATTGGGTATGTGCCCGACTCCAAGAACAAGACGAAGAATGATAAGACCAAACGACCTCCTCCTCTCATGCAAACCTTTGTGAAGGAGGGAGAAAGTGCCTCCGAGGAGAAGAATAAGAACAATGCGAAGGGTGGCGTTGTCAAAAGGGGGGATGTCACTCCTCGCATCAAAGGCGGTGACTTTAATCCTTCTTATGTGGTATGCCGTGCTAGTGATGGGCATGTCTATGCCAAATTCGTTGGTTCTTTTCATGAATACATTGAATGGTCTATTTGGGTTCCAAAGACCCTTGTTACTAACATCAAAGGACCCATTACAAAATGGGTACCTAAAACCAAGCATTAATCTCTTGTAGGTGTTTGCTTCCGGTGGGGGATCATGGTTGCTCGATAGCGGAGCTACAAATCATATGACCGGAAGCAAGGACTTGGTGGTGGACGTGCACAAGATTCCATCTATGCCCACCAATGTCGAGTGGGGTGACGCCTCATCCTCCAAGGTATTGGGACTTGGCAAGGTGGTCATCTCTCATGATCTCACGATCGAGAAGGTCATGCTTGTTGAGTCCCTTGCATACAATTTACTTTCCGTTCGTCAACTTGCAATCATGGGCTTTGCCACTTTCTTTGATATCGATACCGTGGCCCTCTTGTGGAGCAAGACTCTTAAAGTAGCCTTTGTTGGCCATGTCGAGAACGGTCTATATGTGATTAACTTTTCAGAGTGAGCCACTAAGACCGCGACATGCCTAATGGCTAAAGTTGATGTGGGATGTCTTTGGCATCGCCGTTTAGCCCATGTCAATATGAGATCTTTGCAAAGTCTCCTCAAGGGGGACCATGTCCGTGGACTAACGAATGTTAGTTTTTCTAAAGATCGTGCTTGCGGTGCTTGTATTGAAGGAAAGGTACATGAGAAGGCTCACCCTCCCACGACTATCATTTACTCAAAGAGGCCTTTGGAGCTCCTTCACATGGATCTCTTTGGGACTCCATCCTTCGACAGTCTTGGGGGTAGGAAGTATTGCTTGGTGATTGTGGATGACTACTCAAGATACACTTGGGTGTATTTCTTCAAGAGGAAGAGCGAGACCCAACAAACCATCATTGACTTTGCAAATGAAGCACAACGTCAACACAATGCAAAGATCTTGACAATAAGAAGTGACAACGGCACCGAGTTCAAGAACTAAACCTTGGATGAGTTTCTTAGTGATGAGGGGATCAAGCATCAATACTTCGCACCTTACACCCCTCAACAAAACGGTGTTGCGGAGAGGAAGAACCGGATGTTGATGGATGCGGCAAGGACCATGATGGCGGAGTTCAAGTCTTCGTACAACTTTTGGGCCGAAGCCATCAATACCGCGTGTCATGCATCCAATCGGCTCTACCTCTGCAAGGGCTTGAACAAGACTCCATATGAGATACTCACCGGTAACAAGCCCAACCTCAAGTACTTTCGGGTGTTCGGGTGTAAGTGTTTCATTCTCAAGAAAGGTGTCCGGTTGTCTAAATTTGAGGCTAGAGCTTATGAGGGCATATTTGTTGGTTATGCTACAAACTCTCATGCTTACCGTTTCCTCAATAAATCCCCGGGACTTATTGAGGAGACGTGTAACATGGAGTTTGATGAGAATAACGGCTCCCAAGTGGAGCAAAGTGGCACTTGTGATGTAGGTGATGAAATTCCTCCCCAAGCCATAAGAAGAATGGGTGTTGGCTTTATCCTACCCATTGAGGAACCCCTTGTGGCCGAAGGATAAGGACAAAGCTCCACTCAAGCGGAGCCATCACCAACCCAAGGCCCACACGCTTCCGAAGAACAACATGAAGGTCCTCATCCTCAAGAACATGACCAAGGGCAAGATCACGCTCAAGACGGTGTTGACACATCAAGTGATGCCCAAGGTCAAGTTCTCTCCTCCGAGCAAGTTCAAGAACAAGAACAAGCTCAAGACGACGCTCAAGATGATCAAGTGACCACTCCTTGTCTCACCCCCGAGGAGGAATTAGAGCGTCGTGCCGCCAAGGTTGCTTCCAAGCTCTCCACCAAGGATCATCTCATGACGAATGTGCTTGGAAGCTTAAGAAAGGGAGTAAGCACTCGTAGACAATTAGCAAATTATTGTGAGCATCACGCGTTTGTCTCTTGTGTGGAACCCCACAAGGTCTATGAGGTGCTAGAAGATCCGGATTGGCTCAATGCCATGCATGAAGAACTCAACAACTTCGAGCGCAACAAAGTGTGGAGATTGGTGCCAAGACCGACGGGGAACCACAATGTCATCGGAACCAAGTGGATATTTAAGAACAAGCAAGATGCCCATGGGATTATCATTCGCAACAAGGCTCGTTTGGTAGCACAAGGCTACTCCCAAGTCAAGGGTATCGACTACGGTGAAACTATTGCTCCCGTTGCTCGTCTTGAATCTATTCGCATGTTGATTGCCTATGCTTCTCATCATAACTTTAAGTTACAACAAATGCATGTGAAGAGTGCTTTTCTTAATGGTCCCATTAATGAATTGGTTTATGTCAAGCAACCCCCCGGGTTCGAGGATCCCTACTTTCCCGATCATGTGTATCAACTCGATAAGGCACTCTATGGCCTTAAACAAGCCCCACATGCGTGGTATGACCACCTTACCGAGTTGTTACAAGACCGTGGTTTTGAAGTTGGGCTAATCGACCCCACTCTTTTTACTAAGAAGGTCAAAGGGGAGTTGTTTGTGTGCCAATTATATGTTGATGATATTATCTTTGGTTCCCCTAACAAATATTTCAATGAGGAATTTGCCGCTCTCATGACCTCAAAGTTCGAGATGTCTTCCATGGGAGAGTTGAAGTTCTTTCTAGGGTTCAAAGTGAAGCAAAGAAGAGAAGGAACCTTCATCAATCAAGCCAAATATACTCAAGACATGCTCAAAAGATTCAAGCTAAGTAATGTCAAGACGGCTTCCACTCCCATGCCCACCAAGTGCCAACTTGACATAGATCCCAATGGTAAAGCGGTGGATCAAAAGGTATATCGCTCCATGATAGGTTCCTTGCTTTACCTTTGTGCATCTAGACCGGATATCATGTTGAGTGTGGGAATTTGTGCACGGTTTCAAGCCGCACCTAAGGAAAGTCACTATGTGGCGGTCAAACGAATCTTTCGATATTTGGCTCATACCCCAAACTTTGGCCTATGGTACCCAAGAGGAGCAAACTTCAAGCTTGTAGGGTATTCGGATTCCGATTGGGCGGGAGACAAAGTGGATAGGAAGTCCACTTCCGGAGGGTGCCAATTCCTTGGTTGCTCTTTGGTAAGTTGGTCTTCCAAAAAGCAAAGTTGTGTGTCTCTCTCGTCCTCCGAAGCGGAGTATGTGGCGGCCGGTAGTTGTTGTGCACAACTCTTATGGATGAGGCAAACTTTAAAGGATTACGGTGTCATTTGTGACAAAGTGCCTCTTTGGTGTGACAATGAAAGTGCCATCAAGATCTCTCTCAACCCGGTGCAACACTTCAAGACGAAGCATATTGAGATCCGGTATCACTTCATCCGGGATCACATTAGGCGAGGAGAGATCGAGCTCAACTATGTCAACACTCATGATAACCTTGCAGATATCTTCACGAAGCCCTTGGATGAAGCAAGATTTCGCGAGTTAAGGCATGAGCTAAATATCATTGATTCGAGCAATGTTGCTTGAACCCTTGCACACCCCACCATACTCAACGTGTTGTCCTGTTTAGATGTAGGCATGGACATAGGGGGAGTGATGTTCTCTCAATGAACTCTCCCTCCCCCCATTATGCATAAATCGATCAAGTCTTTCACATTAGCCATGTCTGATGGTACTTGTGCTCCAAAGACGAGTTTTGGTCATGGACCCAAGGATAATTCTTCGCGGTGCCATACCAATTGACTCAAACATAGGTGGCTACGGCCACCGCCCTCTCTTTGGAGAGGTGGTGTCTCGTGGTTGTTTCTTTTGTCGTGTGCCTTTCTGGCTTTGTGTGTTGCGTGGTCTTGTGGTGTCGTGTTGGCTCGGAGTGTTTGTGCAAAGACCCAGTTTTTCGTTTGCTCGAAATGTGCATCTTCTTGAGCCCACGGTATTACCGCGGCTGGCCGCGGTACTACCCCTTTGGGAGGCACGATACTACCGTGCCACAGCACGGTACTACCGCTCAGGTGCGGTACTTCGGAAGTACCGCACCGGGCGGTACTACCGCGTTGGGGCACGGTACTACCACGCCGTCGAGGGAGCGTGGGGTTATGACTCCGGCAGGGGAGTTCCAACTCCCCATACCCATTCATTTGTCTCTCTCCCCTTGTCTCTCTCTCTCTCTCTCTCACTCAAGAACGGCGCCGGAGGCCCTCGCCGGATCTCCTTCTCCGGCCACTCTCCTCGGATTCCGACCGGTGGGATTGTTCCCCACCACTTCCTCTTGCCATGGACCAACGTTTTTCCCCAAATCCCTCTTTTTCTTGGCTGTTCTCTTGCTTCTAGGTTTTTGGGGAGAAACTTGTTGTTCTTGAGATTTTAGGCCAAGTCTATGCAAGAGTAGGATGTAGGAGAGTCGTGATGCGTAGGAATCATACTTGACATGCTGTCTTGTGGTAGCTTTGTCCAACCGTAGTACCGCCGTGGTTTCGCGGGCTTTTCTCAGATTTGAACTTGTTCAGATCTGACGTGGTGCGGTACTACCGTGTCTGATGTGCGGTACTACCGCTCTTGCGGTACTACCGCCCGTCAGGTGCGGTACTACTGTGCTAGCTTGTGCGGTACTACCGCTCAGCAGATGCGGTACTACCGCGCTAGCCGAGGCGCTAAGGTCGTACTACCGCTCCTAGACCCGGTACTACCGTGACCTTGCACGGTACTACCGTGTCTAAGAGCAGTACTACTATCTTAGCTTCGCAACACTTGGCAGTACTACCGTAGGGATCAAATATCTCTCTAGGCATTTATCATGTGTGCTTTCTGCTTGTTTCTCTTGCTTTGTTGTGGTCTTTGCATTAATCCCTCTTGGCTGTTGTGGGTGTTTTGCGTTTTTGTGTCTCAGGTGGTGGCTCTCGCCGTTCCAATCCTAGTCGTGACACTGGCTCCAAGCGTCTGCGCAACCCCCAAGATGAAGCCCCAGAGGGCTCCAATGCCCCCAAGCGCAATGTCAAGACCACTGCCAGCAAGCAAAAGGAACCTGCTAAGGGCATGGACGAGATTTCTGTCTCTAAGTATGTCGAACGCCGGAGGATCGATCCCTATGTGACTCCTCGGGCTGTGCTCAGAGGCACCGAGATGTTCTGGAACAAGCAACAGGTTCTCATCTATCTGGATGTGATCAAGAGCAAGCAGAATTCCTTCGTGGATGTCAAGTGTATAGACATGCATCACATGTGGAAGGACAAGTTTCGTGACTATTTTGGAGAGGCTCTGGACTTGGTGGAGCAGTTTGCTATTGATCTGGTGATCTCTTTTCACCATGACTATGACCCTGAGCTCATCTGTCAGTTCTTTGCCTCAATGTACTTTCATCCCGGGGGGGAGCGGAGGATGAACTGGATGACCAACGGCCGTCAGCTGTCTGCTATATGGAAAGAGTTCATGGATCTGCTGCACATTCCTGATGACGGGCTTCACACCCCCGTTGGTGTTCGCCCCCATGCCAACTCTGAGTCTGCCAACAAGAACCTGCTTTAGCCTTTCCTTGTTGAGAAGGTGCTCCCCAATGGCAAGTCAACTTGGGTGTTAAACTCCTTTCTGGATATCATGCATCGCATCTTTCGCAACACTCTGTTCCCATGCATTGGCGACAAGGACAAGGTCCATGCATATCTAGTGGACATGTTGCTCCTGTGTGCAGAGGCACGTTCTTCTCAGACTCAGCCACTTGATGTCTCACACATCATGTGGTGTGAGCTTCGTGTACACATCACGTACCTGTTTCGGCTGCTCTCCACCACTTGGGAGAAGATGTACCCTGGTGATGTGTTCCTTGCTCCAGACTGGATTCGCCATGAGTCCATCAGCCTTAGCGTCAAGCCCAACTAGGCCAACACCACTACCCATGCTGAGGCCTCTTCTGCTAGGAGGGCTGCTGGTGAGGAGGCGGCTGCTGCTAAGAATATTGCTGAGGACCGTGCTGCTAGGTCCACCACTCCTTCCTCTGAGCTGTCATGGGCCAAGAAGCTAAAGGACAAGATGAAGACTCTCTTCTGCATGCAGGCAAAGGGACAGTACAGGGCTCATGTGGCAGACAAGGAGAGTCGCCACCGTGACAAGAAGGTTATGAGGCTCTTTGGAGAGGATGTGTCTGGCGGGTCTGAGGACGTCATCACACCTGAGGCTGCCTGGATGTCAAAGCAGGGATACAAGTGGACCAGTTCAGAGGATGACTTCAAGGGGACCATCCCCGCCGCTGAGTCAGACGAGGAGCACGAGGAGCAGTGGGACGAATTCTCTGCCTTAGCCACCCCGTGTGTGTTGGTGTCCTCTCTGCCTTTTTGGCGTCTCGATGCCAAAGGGGGAGAGGGTGTAGGGATTTGCGTTGTGTCGTGCTTGGTGCGTTTATTTGCTTTGTCTTTTGGACCTCGTTTGTGCTTGTTTGCTCTTGTTTGGTTTGTGCTTTCGAGACCTTTCCTCATATGGTGTAAGACATATGCACTTTATCTATCGTAGTTAACTTATGTGTGTGCTATCTTGTCTAGTGATAGATATGCCTTGTCTCTATAATATAGGGGAACTTTGATCCTAGTATTCATGTGCCGTGCAGTCCAAAGCACTCATCTAGGTGGCACACATCTAGGGGGAGCCCGTCTATATTCTAGAGAGGAGGGGTTTGCATTTACTTAATATTATTTTCCTTGTGCAAATCCTGTATTGTCATCAATCCACCAAAAGGGGGAGATTGTAAGGGCATATTTATCCCTAAGTGTTTTGGTGATTGATGACAACGCATTTGCGGACTAATCGTGTGCCTTGAGTATTCCAGACACTTCATTGCTAGGCACAAGACTATTGGGTGTCCCTCGAAGACTGATGAAGACGGCGTCTTTTCTACATTTCTTTTTGGTGGATTTGAGTCGTAGGAAAGTCGTACTATTAAGAGGGGGTCCGCGTTTGAAAGGTTTGGGTGGAATCATCACGTACACGTCTCCTTCTTGTCCCCTCCTTTTTCCTTGGAGCTTCCTCCGTTTTCTTGCCTCCATTGTCTGGCTGCTGTGGTTGCTCGTGGTAGTGTGGCTCCAGGGGAGCGGTACTACCATGGGCACCTCGGTACTACCGCCCCACCGCGCGGTAGCCGCCCCTTTGCGGTAGTAGGGGCAGACGTAATTTTTTACATCCGCACCTACCGCGGTAGTACCGTTTTCGCCGAGCGGTAGTACCGCGCTATGCAGTCAGGTAGTAGTACCGCCCCTCGGCGGTACTACTGTGTTGGGTTTTTGCTACTTCCATTTCTCTACGGAAGTAGGCACAGAAGTTTCCTTCTCCCTGGCTGGGGTTTTTTGCCTTGCGGTAGTACCGCATGGGGGGCACGGTAGTACCGCTGAGGGAGTCCTGGATTAGGGGGTACCGGACAGCCGGACTATATCCTTTGGCCGGACTGTTGGATTATGAAGATACAAGATTGAAGATTCCGTGCCGTGTCCGGAAGGGACTTTCCTTGGCGTGGAAGGCAAGCTTGGCGATACGGATATGAAGATCTCCTACCATTTTAACCGACTTTGTGTAACCCTAACCCTCTCCGGTGTCTATATAAACCGGAGGGTTTTAGTCTGTAGGACAACGTACACATCAACAATCATACCATAGGCTAGCTTCTAGGGTTTAACCTCTTCGATCTCGTGGTAAATCTACTCTTGTACTACCCATATCATCAATATTAATCAAGCAGGACGTAGGATTTTACCTTCATCGAGAGGGCCCGAACCTGGGTAAAACTTCGTGTCCCTTGCCTCCTGTTACCATCCGGCCTAGACGCACAATTTGGGACCCCATACCTGAGATCCGCCGGTTTTGACACCGACATTGGTGCTTTCATTGAGAGTTCCTCTGTGTCGTCGCCATCAGGAAGGATACCTCGCCCCGTCTTTAAAGACGGCACCGTTGCTAAGGGAGCTTTGGCTGTCGGCCAAACCCTCCGGCTAGGTGGTTTTCTTATGACCACCTGTTCGGCTTCTGCGCCGACGATGACCTCTCAAGCCATCGAAAACAATCTTCATGTCAGCTCGGAACTCGCCGAGCAGTTAGATCCAATGGAGCTCTCCTCCATAAACGAGCTCTTGGAGCGCTTCGCCGCCCTGGGAGTCGCCACGGATTACGACCAGATTGGGCCTAAACCCGATCTGAGAGAGATTAACTCTCCCCAAGTCACCCATCATGTTGCCGTGGTAGAGGGACAGTGCGGCGACCCTTCATCTATCTTAAGGACTCGCTACGTCCGGATTCCTGATCCCTCCAAGCCGAATACCCGCGGAGGGGAGAATATCACTCAAGACCTGAATTTAGAGTCAGGCGACGGGCTGGATTCATTGGACAACATCCAGGAATCCAAATTTTCAAGTTCGGAAATTCCTTGGCCTCTGAGCCTTAGATGGGGTGAGGCTTCGGATTCAATTCCACCCACCCACCCCAACATAAGCGATCTATCCAAAATCAGGAAAGAACCTGATGAAACAGTACATCATTACTGGGCCAGATTCCTCCTGGTTAAAAACAGGCTAAGGGACTGCCACGAGGAAGACGCAATCTCAATCTTCTGCAATAATTGCACGGACAAGGGAATACTCAACGCCATAAGTCGCCGTGATATTACACGCTTCGCTAACTTGGCGTCCATTGTACGAAAGTACTATGCGATGGAAAGCGCCTGGAAAACCGAAATAAAATTTTCGGACAATCCGGCCCTGAACACAAACCCAGTCCGAAATAAAAGGGTGCATCATCACCAGTCACCCGGGTCAAGCATTAAAAAGCAAAAGCCCTCTATAGGGCATGGAACCATACTAGAAGGATGGCTTAATGGACCCTGTAAAATTCACAGTACAGAGGACGCCACACCAACTCACAGCCTCAGAGCATGTTGGATACTCCGGCAAGTGGCCAAAATTGGCAAAAATCTCCTAATTCCGGAGGCCACAGAAAGCCACCCCAGAGACACCAATACGGTATTAAGAGTCTTCGAGACTTTCGCATCAAATAATATGCGAAAAAGGACACTCCGCAGCCTTGCCGAAGTCTACCAAGTAGCAACAATAAACCCATGGAGTGACACGGCTATTACCTTTAACGCCAGTGATGAACCTAAATCCCGAACAGCCCGAGCACCAGCCGCATTGGTCCTCAGTCCAATAGTGGACGGCTTTCGTCTTACCAAGGTAGTCATGGACGGCGGCAGTGGATTGAACCTCATTTATGAGGAGACCATTCAAAAAATGGAAACAGACTGGAACCACATTGAGCGAAGTAGCACAACCTTTAGAGGAATAATCCCCAGTCGGGAAGCGCGCTGTACAGGAAAAATCACACTAGATGTGGTGTTTGGCACGCCGGATAATTACAGGTCCGAAGAGGTCACGTTCCAGGTGGCTCCGTTCAGCAGCGGTTATCATGCTCTGCTAGGGCGGGAAGCGTTTACAATCTTCCAAGCAATACCCCATTACGGGTACATGAAGCTCAAGATGCCCGGGCCTAACGGGATCATCACTCTCTCTAGTGATCCGAACATAGCACTCTGCGCTAAAAACAAGACAGCCGCACTGGCCCTCGAGGCACTATCCGAAGCCTAGTGGCTGAGAAGGTAACTGCGCTGGGCTCTACGGTAAATAGGGACGATGTGGTACTCGACAAAAGATCCAAGTCCACCTCCTTTAAACCGGCTGACGAAATAGTCAAAGTCCAAGTCCATCCAACGGACCCCAATAAAACAGCTTCCATCGGGGCACAGTTAAACCCTGATGTCGACGCCGCATTCGAGAGTTCCTACGAGAGAACTGGGACATTTTTGCCTGGCACCCTTCAGACATGCCAGGAATCCCACGCAGGCTGGCCGAGCACAGCTTAAATATCCAAGCAGGATTCAAACCTGTCAAACAGGCTCTTCGGCGTTTTACCGAACCTAAGAGACATGCCATGGGAGAGGAGCTAGCAAAGCTATTGGAGGCCGGATTCATCAGAGATATAAAACATCCGGACTGGCTAGCAAACCTGGTGATGGTACCAAAGAAGGACAAATCCTGGCGCATGTGTGTTGATTTTAAAGACCTTAACAAGGCTTTCCAAAGGATCCCTTCCCCTTCCCCCGCATCGATCAAATTATCGACGCTATCGCAAGACACGATTCGTTGTGTTTCCTCGACGCATATTCTGGCTACCATCAAATCAAGATGGCAGAACCATACCAAGCCGCAACGGCATTTATCACACCATACGGGCCATTCTGCCTCAACACAATGCCCTTCGGGCTCAAAAACGCCGGCGCAACATATCAGCGCATGATTCAGACATGTCTGGCAAGCCAGATCGGCAAAACAGTGGAGGCATATGTAGATGATGTGGTCGTCAAAACAAGACATGTTGAATCTCTAGTAGACGACTTGAGGCTCACATTTGATAACCTCCGAACATACGACATCAAGCTCAACCCGGAAAAATGCGTTTTCGGCGTTCCAGCTGGAAAGCTCTTGGGCTTCATAGTATCCAGTAGAGGAATTGAAGCAAATCCAGCCAAGATCCGAGCTCTGTCGCAACTGGATATCCCAAAGGATCTCAAACAAATACAAAAGTTAACCAGATGCGTGGCGGCTCTAAGCCGCTTTATCTCCCGCTTGGGAGAAAAGGCCCTACCCCTTTACCGCCTCCTTCGGCGCACCGAACACTTCAAATGGACGGATGCAGCCACGGCCAGACTCAATGAAATAAAAGCCATACTGGCAACAAAACCAGTCCTGTCCACACCAAACATTGGCGAACCAATGCTATTATACATTGCAGCAACACATCAGGTTGTAAGCGCAGTGCTTGTCGTCGAACGAGAAGCGGACGGACACAAATTACACCTTCAAAAGCCGGTCTATTACATGTCCACTGTCCTCACTCCCTAAAAATCACGGTACCCGCATTATCAAAAGATTGCGTACGCGGTATTCATGGCATCCCGGAAGCTACGGCACTACTTTCAAGAGTGTTCAATAACAGTAGCCTCGGAAGTACCACTTAACGATATTATAAACAACCGTGACGCAACGGGACGGATTGCAAAATGGGCCATTGAGTTCCTCCCGTTCGACATAACTTATAAGCCACGACGAGCCATCAAGTCGCAAGTGTTGTCCGACTTCGTCGCACAATGGACGGAGGCCGAACTCCCTAAAGAATACGGCACATATTCAAATTGGATCATGCATTTTGACGGCTCCAAGATGTTGGCCGGACTGGTGGCTGGCGTCGTTTTGACGTCCCCCACAGGAGACACAGTTAAATACGTACTACAGATTATGTACACGGACTCCAACAATGCAGCCGAATATGAGGCCCTTTTACATGGTCTCCAGATGGCAGTATCCATGGGCATCCAACGCCTAGAGGTGCGCGGGGACTCGAACCTCGCAATATCCCAAATCAATGGAGACTTTGATGCCAAGGATCCAAAAATGGCAGCTTACCGCAACACCGTCCTAAAAATGTCAGCTCGGTTCGAGGGGCTTGAATTTCACCATATAGCCCGGGAAAATAATCAGGCGGCAGATGTCCTGGCACGCATCGGCACAAAACGTGATGTAGTCCCCCCCAACATCTTCTTGGAAAGGCTATTCAAGCCATCCGTAGTATGGGAAGGGGAGCCGAACAATAACAGCCCGGACCCAATTGCACTGCCCGACACCGAACATTCTGACACAATCGGAGGCTCTGCCAATGAAATAACACCTTCAGCCCACGTAATAATGGTCGTCATCGCCCCGTGGACAGAACCATTCCTCGCCTACCTTACTAGGCAGGAACTCCCCGAGGACCAAAATGAGGCACGCTGCATAGCGCGGCGATCCAAAGCCTACAGAGTCCACGAGGGAGAGCTTTATAAGAAAAGCACTACCGGAGTCCTTCAAAGGTGCATCTCCGAAGAGGAGGGGCGGAACCTCCTGGCCGAAATTCATGCCAGACTCGGCGGTCATCACGCTGCAGCCCGGTCCCTTGTAAGCAAGGCCTTCCGTATAGGCTTTTATTGGCCGACGTCCCGGGCAGACGCTCAGGACTTAGTCCAACGATGCACCGGTTGCCAGCTCTTTGCAAAGCAAAGCCATATGCCACCCACCGCCCTCCAAACTATCCCCATTACTTGGCCCTTTGCGGTCTGGGGGCTTGACATGGTTGGACCCCTTAAAGGCGGAACCCACAAGCAAAAATACTTACTGGTCATAGTGGATAAGTTCACCAAATGGATAGAAGCCAAGCCTGTTAAGACGGCCGAATTCGGACCAGTGATAGACTTTATATCCGGGGTTGTACACCGTTACGGTGTCCCCCACAGCATCATCACTGATAACGACACGAACTTCATGGCTGACGAGGTAAAACTCTGGTGCAAAAACATGGACATCAAGCTCGATTATGCTTCCGTCTATCACCCACAAACTAACGGCTAGGTCGAATGGGCAAATGGTCTTATCATGAGCGGCATCAAACCCAGATTAGTGCGGTCCCTCAAGGAATCTAACACGCACTGGGTAGAGGAGCTCGACTCCATACTCTGGGGGCTGCGGACCACGCCGATGCGCACCACCGGACACACACCATTCTTTATGGTGTACGGCGCAGAGGCAGTTTTGCCTTGCGACATAATTCATGAATCACCTCGAGTGCGCATGTACAAAGAAAGAGAAGCCGAGCTCGATCGGTAGGACAGCTTGGACGCATTGGAGGAGGAGCGTGACGTGGCAAAATCCCGTTCCGCATTCTATCAACAGCAGGCTCGAAGATACCAAAGCAGAGAAGTACGGGTCAAAAATTACAACATTGGCGGATTAGTTCTATGACTACCGGACAAGAAAAAGGACAAACTCAAGCCCAAGTGGGAAGGTCCCTTCATAATTGACCAAGTCCTGACTGGTGGAGCATACCGTCTGCGGGATGCATCGGATAACCGACTCGAGCCAAACCCATGGAACGTAGCCCATCTCCGAAGATTCTATGCCTAGCGCCGGACTCTGTGTTCGTCTCCTTCCTCTGTCCATTTTTTATATATTTTCTGTCTTACATTTCTCTTCTTCTCTCTCTCTCTTATAGCTCATAAAGTGACACACTATCCACGCTCATTAAACCTGGGGGCTTCTTTAAATAGAAGCTTATTCATACGGGCTTCAGGCCCAACACATGTGTCACACTTCCGCATGTACCTTTTATTCACCATTATATGCATCGATATGACTTAAGGTTTGGCCAAGCTGGGTTGCCTGGATCCTGTGCTTACCCCTACGTTCCCGATTGTTCGGCTAGGTGGTAAAGGGAGCACCTCTGCGATTGTTACTGCCGGGTCAGCCGGACGTGTACCTCAGACTGGGTGAAGCCGAAAGCTAGCGTTCTTAAGGGAATATTCGGTCGGTGAACTAAAGATGATCTTTTTTATTTTTATCTATACGCCCCCAGATGTTTTTCCTGCATTTCTTCTCGCAGCATGGACATGCACCTTAGGGCATGCCTCCCAGGGAAAGGAACCCCTAACGGAACTATTCTCCCTGGAAGATGTTTCTTACTAACCATGTAATATAACATAACTAGTCAGGCACTTGTCTGTTCAAGCCCTAATGACCCCTACGCCTGGTCTCCATGCATTCCCCGGTTCCTATATAACCGCATGGAATTCGGACACACTCCGGACCGTCAGGTCCCGAGGCTGAAGCGAAAAGGTCGGCCATGACAAATGATCTACAATCCGGCTAGAAGGGATTATAAATGTCAATTAAATTACATAGTCATTTTGGGTGATTGTATTCCTCTTCAATACCATCTAACAGGCTGTCTAATTTACAGTCCTACTGGGAATACTTTGCGGCCAACTCTACTTGGCCGTATACTAAGCTTACAGGGATCTCCTTCCCATCGGGCCCTACAGGACCGACCTCGGCCATGTGGTTGGGGTCAGCCTTTGCGTACCGCGTCTTCACCATGGCCCAGGCCTCCCTAGCGCCTTGATGGCAGGCTGATATCTTCCACAATCGGAAGCGCCGCCGTGCTCCCTTTAGCTTCTCCGCAAGCTCTCCAAGATCTTCGGGCATGGAGACGGATGGCCACAGGGCCTGGGAGACGCCTTGCATCGCCTGCCGAACTCGATCGAGCAGTTGCGAGAGCTCGGGAAGAAGGTCACCCATAGAACTGGGCATCTCCTCTGCAGGACGACCTGTTAGCACACCTATAGACATTGCTCTGTTAGTCGACTTCCCCGCCGAACTTTCTTTCAAAGGTTCGTTCAAGAACTTACTAAATATGTCGCGCCGAAGCCGCTGATTCTCCTTCACGGAGTCTGACAGCTGGGCACGAACATCTTTCAGCTTGACGCCCAGCTTGGTGTTGGCATCTTGGAGATCATTCTTCTCCCGCCTCACCTTTGTCAGCACCTTCTCACCAGCCTTTAGTTGGCGTAGGAGGTGTTGCCTTTTCGGATTTAATCCGGCGCCATCTGCAATTTCATTTGTCAGATTCGCACCAATGTCGTGCTTCGCAAAATACTTATCTTTCGAAGTGTATATTACCAGAGGGGGTCTCCTTGGGCTCCCTTGCCGCGGCTAGTGCGGCCTCAATTTGGGATTTGCACTCTTCCAGCTCCTTGGACAGCAGGGAATTCTTTTTTGTAAGAACCTGCATAACAAATGATCCTTAAATCAGTTATTCTAACTGTTTCAAGTCTCGGGGGCTACTGGTATATACATATAATTACCAGAATTTTCTTACCCGTATGTCTTTTACATACTGCTCCGTGGCTCTGGCTAGACCATTTTGAGTGGCACAGAGGTACGCATCTCCCGAGTTGAAGGCATCTAACGCCCCTTGGGAGAAACAAGTGTCGCGAAGAATTGTCCGGCGACGCTTGTGGTTCATGGCACTCTCCACCTCAGAGTTGGTGGCAGACAACCCGTCCACATCCTCCGTCGGAGGAGCGTCTGGCGCGCGCCTTGTGTTCGCCTCCACCTCCGGACCAGGCTTTGGAGCCTGGCTGCTGGAAGCGCGATTGGCAGCCTCTCCGAATGTAGTCCGGCGAGGTCTCTTTGTCCTGAAAAGAGAGCGAGTGTCAATATGCCTCGAAGGTATAACACCTGGGATAAGGGGGCGCGCCATACCTTTGCGCTGACGCCTCGGTCCGGACTGCACTTCTTTTCTGCCCGTGGGGCCCTACGGCCCCTCGTTGGCTTGTCGCCGCAGGTTCGTCCTTCTACCTTAAAAACCTCCCCTGCAAAGTTCAGTTGCAATCAGGAAACTGAACACGAGTGGGCGGACACCTATTCGGGGTACTGGGACTTCGATCTCAGGTACCTGGGGGGTCAGGATTAGCCCTGGGTAATCGGCCGTAGCCACCAAGGCGTTGTCCTTGCTCAATTGATGGAACACTCCATCAATCAGCTCCACAGATATGTCCGGATCCTCTTGAGAGGCCGGGTCGAGGGACCGTCCTGGGTCCTCGGGTTGTGGAGGAGGGCTGATTATTTCCTTAACAGCCCAGCGCAGTTCCTGTGTTGAAGTCGTTAGACTGAATATTTAACAATGGGAATACAAAACAGATGGACAAGTAGATACGGCCGCTTACCTAGCTTGGGGGATTGTGCATGGAGAATCCACCCTGAGGGTTGACGCGGAGAAATTCCTCCTCTTCTCCCTTATACAAAGTAGACAAGATCTTTAGTAGAGCGGCAGCTGAATCCGGCCCCTTACGGCCGTAGCGGGTGGCGTCGTCCTCCCCGTTGAACTCCCACATGGGGTGTCTTCTGTCACATCCCTAGTCTGGTATGATCTAGACTAGCTAGCCATTTGTGCATCATATTTAAATTTCATTTAAATTTGAAATGAGGATTGGTGGAACCCTCAGAATCATTTTTTTAAAATGACCCAAATAAAAATTTCTCCAAAAGGGTCCAAGAAAATGCTCATGATGCCCTCTAAAAATATTGGACAGAGATAAAAATCAAAACAATATTTTTAGGAGCTCATGGATATTTATTTTGGCCATTTGGATTAATTCGATAAATATGTGCATTGGAAATATATTTCTATATATATGAAATATGGTCCAAAAATTATGCCATTTATAAAAGAGCTCTGGAATAATATATCTAGCTCCTGCAAAAATTGGCATAAGGTAATAAATTGATTTAGTATTTTATTAAATCAAAACAAATGTCAGAAAAAAATAGAAAACAGAAATAACAGAAGGAGGGGCTTACCTGGGGCTTCCCCTGTGCAGCCCAGCCGTAGCAGGCCGGCCCAGCCAGCAGGCGGCCCAGCCCACCTGGCCCCCCTCCTCTGTCGTCTTCCTCCCCGACAGGGGAACGGAGCGTGCCCGGCGCGCGCGCGCGCCACCGCGCCACGCCTCCTCCCTCCCTGCCTGCCTGTCCTCCCCTCGTCGCTCTGGATGGACCGGACGACGCCACGCGATGCCCCGCACCTCTCTCCCACTCTCTCATTCCTCCCCCTCCCCTGGTTCTCTCTCCCCCTCGCACACCCGAGCGCCATCGCTGCCGCCGCTCGCCGTTGCCGTGGCCACCGGTCTCCCCTCGCCTCCCCGACACGCGCAGGAGCTCCGCCCCCTCGCCCTGAAGCTCCCCGTCAAGCCGTGCCCCTCCGGACGCCCCGTGGAGCCGCCGCCGTCGTCCTTTCCATCGCCGGCTGCCGTGGATCCCCATCAACGCTCCGGCCGCTTCAGTGCGTCCCCGAGCCCACTTCGACCGTCGCTGCAACCGCGGTGAGCTCCGCCACCGCTTCCCCCTCCCCGTTTAATTGCCCGCGCGCCGTAGCACCGTTCCCCACCACGGCCGAAGCCTCTCGCCGCCGTCCATGTCGCCGCCGCCGTCTCGGCCCGCCTCCGCCCAAACTAAGCACCCTGGCATGCTCCCGGTGCCACGAGGGTGCCGCCGAGCCCCTCAGGTGGCCTCCCCGTGCCCCGCAGCCCGTTTCCGCTCGAAGCCGAGCTCCGGCCGCCGCCCCGAGCTTCGCTCCGGCGAGCTCCGCCGCCCCCGCAGCCTCCCGCATGAACCACTAGTTGCGCGCGAGCCTGGGCTTCGCGTGGGTGGTCTCCGCCGCCCGAATGGTCGCCGGAACGGCGATCCCGAGCCCCTCCGCCGCGTTTGCTGCCGCCGGCGGCTAAACGCCGGCGTTTTAGCCCCGGTTGACCAGGGGGTTTGACCTCCCCTGGCTCAATGACAGTGGGCCCCGTCGGCAGGTGATTAGCTTAGTGCTAATCACCGTTAACTAACCCCCCCTGACACTGACAGTGGGCCCCGGTGCCCCCTAACCTTTTAATTAAACTAAATTAACCCCTGTTAACCCCCCTGTCACTGACGTGTGGGTCCCACACGTTAGGTTTGACCCGGACCAGCCCAGTTGACCGCTGACGTTGTGCTGACGTCATGCTGGCGCTATAATATGATTTCTGGAATTAAATTTAATCAGAAAATTCCAGAAATTGTTTTAAACTTAAAAAATTCATAACAATTCAACCGTAGCTCAGATTAAAATAATTTATATATGAAAAATTATCAGAAAAATGCAACCTTTCCATCTGTACTAGTTTCATGCATGAAAAACCAACTTATACATGCTGAATATGGGAAAACACATTATGGCATAATAAGAGACTTATTTTGGAGTTGCATTTGAACCTTTTGTTCAAATGGACTTCATTCAAATTGAACACTAGTTGCATTAGCTCAACAGCATCCCATCTTCATGCCATGTTCATGCATCATTTTGTTGCATATGATTGTGTATTGATTGCCGGCACCGTTCCTTCTCGATAGGTCCTGCTCCGGAGACGTTCCAGAGTACCTGTCTGTGGAGCAGTGCCTCCCTTGTTGATTTACCAGGCAAGCAAACCCCCTTGTTCATTTCGATAAAACCCTACTCTCCCGCTCCTGCTCTCAGTTATTGCATTAGGACAACAGCGATTCATATGCTACTTTGTGCTGCGGTAGTTGAACCCATTCCTCTGCATGACCTGTCATTGCCACAGTAAATAGTTGAAACCCAATAGCATGTGTAGGAGTTGATTGAAGCCATGGTTGTGTTCCTACCATGCTATGCCTGCTATTTCTTAGAGTTGTGTCAGGTCTGGTTCATTGGGAATGAATTGGAGTGTTACGATATGTTCTGATGCTGAGAGTTAAGTGTGTGAACACGATTTGGTAAAGGTAGCGGTGAGAGGCCATGTAGGAGTACATGGTGGGTTGTCTCACTGGAACCGTCCTTAAGCACTGAGTTCTGTGTATGTTGTCCAATGACTCGATACTACCACACATTGGGTTCCGGTAACTCGACCCCTCTCGACTTATTAACCAACTTGGTCTCTGTCCAGGAGTCGCAACTAGTTTCTGGTGTTTGTAGGTAGTGTTATTTTTCTACCAAGTGGCACCCGGCAGGGTGGGCTTGGGACAGACTAGGCACACGTGGCACGGTGTACCGAGTGGCACCCGGTTGGTGGGCTCGGGAACCCTGCTCACATCGTTTGGGGCCGTGAGCGACACCCCGGCCGGATCTCCTTGCGGATGGAACCCGAATAGGCGATAAACCTGGGCTAGAGTCTTGTGTGGTTAGTCAGGTCGTGGCCGACACCCTCGCCAGGCTTCCGCTTGAAGGTTGCCGAGATACATGACGTGTACATGGCGGTAAGTGGCGAGAGCGTGTGTGAAGAAGTACACCCCTGCAGGGTTAACATGATCTATTCGAATAGCCGGGTCCGCGGTTATGGACTTCTTGGATGCTTACATGGTACATAGACAACTTGAAGTGGATACTCTAAAATGCTCAAGACAAGTGTGAGTGCTATGGATGGCCTTCTCATAGGGAGACGGGGATGAATCCATAGTAGTGTATTGTTTGGTGATTAGCGGACTCGTGTACGTTGTTTCACCTCAAGAGTTTCTGGTAGTCGTAGAACAGGATAGCCACAGAGTCAAAGCTGGCTTGCTGCAACTAAACTCCACATTACCCTCTTGATACAAATGCATGTATGCTAGGATCTGATGTAAGTCTTGCTGAGTACCTTTGTACTCATGTTGCTTCATTTATGTTTTGCAGCGGAGACTCCGGTCTTACTAGTGTTCTCGTGGACTTCGACTAGTAGCTAGTACCTCAGCTACGATCTTGATCGGATGTTGTAGATAGTCAGGCTCTTCAGCCTTTTTCTTTTGTAGATGTCTGTACCCAGACATGTAATGCTTCCGCTTGTTGCTTGTTTGCTCTGTATGATGGTTCTTGTGACCCCTGTTTGCAATAATTGCTATGACGGCTCTTCTGAGCCTTTATCTATATGAGTTGTTGAGTTATGCTGTGATGCCATGTTGTACAACACATACTTGCATGTTATGCGTACGTGTAATGTGTATTGCTATGTGTGGGATCTGACTATCTAGTTGTTTATTCTTAGTAGCCTCTCTTACCGGGAAATGTCTCCTAGTGCTTCCACTGAGCCCTGGTAGCTTGCTACTGCTCCGGAACACTTAGGCAGGCCGGCATGTGTCCTTCTTCGATCCTGTGTCTGTCCCTTCGGGGAAATGTCACGCGATGAATACCGGAGTCCTGCTAGCCCGCTACAGCCCGGTTCACCGGAGTCCTGTTAGCCTAGTGCTACAGCCTGGATTCACTCGCTGATGACCGACATGTTCGATGCTGGGTCATGGATGCCTGTCCCTGTAAGTTAGTGCCACTTTGGGTTTACGACTAGCCATGTCAGCCCGGGCTCTTTATCATATGGATGCTAGCGACACCACCATATACGTGTGCCAAAAGGCGCAAACGGTCCCGGGCAAAGGTAAGGCGACACCCGTGGGGATACCGTGCGTGAGGCCGCAAAGTGATATGAGGTGTTACATGCTAGATCGATGTGGCATTGAGTCGGGGTCCTGACAGCGCTGGTATCAGAGCCTGACTGCCTGTAGGATTACCAAGCCAAACTGGTCGAAGTTGAGTCTTGAAATCTTTTAGTTATATAAGGGAATTGATTGTGGGAAGGAACGTAAGGCTCTTTTTACTCCTTATACCTCATGGCCTTCTGATCTGAGTCATCCTATCTTTCCTACGGGGTTAAGGAACTAGGCTTTCTCTTCCGTCTATCAGGATCACGTGTTACTACTCCGTAGTCCCATAGGACTGGTTGATCAGAGTCATACCCCAGTTTTGAGTATTTCCGGTGTAGTCTGTTTAGCATGATCTCAGAACCTTGAGTAATGCTGAGGAGTATGTTATTACCCCATTCTAGTAGGATGTCTCATTCTGAGCATTTTACTGCCGTTATGCTGCCGGAATTTTCCTAAGGAGTTCGAGTGATACTAATTCCTTGTCCTACATTCTACAGTCTATGATTGATGCTGATTCCGTCCTTGGTTTCGTTTCTCAGGATGTCATCAGCTAAGCAAAGTTCCGTTGCTCGTAGCCAGAACCACGGAGATGGTAGGGATGAGGATCCTCCCGACCAGCCTTCGTTGACCAAGTTCATGCTAGAGATGGAGAGGAACAAGCGTGAGTCTAACCGTTTGTTGGCACGTATCGAGGAGAACACCGCACGCCAGTCCAATAAGTCTGCTACCATTCATGATTTCATTCGCTTGCACCCACCTACCTTTCATCATTCCATCGAGCCACTCGATGCAGATGACTGGCTCCGTAGCATCACTCATAAGCTGCTTTCCGCGAGCATAGCTGAAGATGACAAGGTCACTTATGCCACATACCACCTGGAAGGTCCTGCTAGTCTTTGGTGGCAGAACTATGAGACTTTGCTTCCAGCTGGCCAGATTCCTACCTGGAAGGATTTCACTGAGGCTTTTCGTGAGCATCACATTCCCCAGGCCCTCCTTGATCGCAAGAGAGAAGAGTTCTGTAGTTTCACCCAGAGTAAGATGGCTGTTGATGCTTATAGCAGAGAGTTCGAGAACCTCGCCCGTTATGCCACAGAAGAAGTGTCCACGGACGCCAAGAAGCAGGCTAGGTTCCGGAAGGGTCTCAACCCCAAGTTGTGTCGTGATCTTCACCTGCATCATTGTGATACATTCCAAGCCCTTGTGAACAAGGCCATCAATGCAGAGACAGCTCAACTCACTTACGAGGAGTCTCGTAAGCACACCCGTGATTTGGGATCTTCCTCCGGTTCTAGTTCTCAGAAGCGCCGGATTTGGGTTCCAAACTCCGCTCTTCCTTCCGGATATGCACCGAGGCCATCCTATGTGGTGCCTTCCCCAGCTCAGTCGTATGTTCCACCCTTGCCTACTGGTAGACCGTTTGTCAGTGCGGGTCCCCGTCCAACCTCAGGGACTTGCTTCACATGCGGGAAGCCAGGACACTATGCACGTGACTGCTCTCAGACTAGTTATGCTCCACCCCAGCCCGAGAAGACTGTTGGCTGTGTTAAGCCATCACGCAAGATGATCAGTGTCAAGTCAGCCCCCACTGAACGTGGACGTGTGCATCACGTCTCAGCTAAAGACGCTCATGATGATCCAGATGTCGTTCTTGGTACACTCCTTGTCAATTGTCACCCAGCATCAGTTCTATTCGATACTGGAGCATCTCACTCCTTCATTTCTGAAAGCTATGCTAACCTGCACAATCTGTCATTTTGTGATATGCCAACTCCGCTAGTCATCCAAACTCCTGGATCCAAATGGCAAACCTCTAGTGTAAGCCATGGTAACGAAATCCTTGTTGACAGACTTGTATTCCTTGCATCACTTGTAGCCCTCAAGTCTTCAGATATTAACATCTTCTTGGGTATGGACTGGATGACAGCTCATCATGCCAAGATTGATTGTTACACAAGATCTGTTCAACTTACACACCCATCTGGCAAGATAGTCACCGTCTCCACTAGAGTTGCAAAGCGTCAGCTCTATTCTCTTAATGCCAGCCCTCTTCCAGACCTTGAAGATATTCCGGTAGTCCGTGACTTTCCGGATGTCTTTCCAGAGGAACTGCCAGGTGTTCCACCTGACAGAGATGTAGAGTTCGTCATAGATCTTATCCTAGGAACAGCTCCAATCTCCCGGAGACCTTACAAGATGGCACCCCTAGAACTAGCCGAGCTTAAGAAACAACTCGATGAGTCCTTGCAAAAGGGTTTCATCCGTCCTATTTCTTCTCCTTGGGCTTGCCCCGTCCTCTTCGTCAAGAAGAAAGACGGTACAGACCGGATGGTTGTAGATTATCGTCCCGTTAATTTGGTCACGATAAAGAACAAGTATCCGCTTCCCAGGATCAACGACCTGTATGATCAGCTCGCTGGATCCTCAGTCTTCTCCAAGATGGATTTAAGATTAGGCTACCATCAAATCAAGATCAGAAACGGGGACATTCCCAAGACAGCTTTTGTCACTCGTTATGGTCAGTACGAGTACACCGTCATGTCCTTCGGTCTAACTAACGCTCCAGCCACATTCTCCCGCTTGATGAACTCGATCTTCATGGAGTACTTAGATAAGTTCGTCGTGGTTTACCTCGATGACATTCTTATTTACTCGAAGAACGAGGAAGAGCATGCCGAACATCTTAGACTTGTGTTAGAAAAACTCAGAGAGCACCGCCTTTATGCCAAGTTCTCCAAGTGTGAATTTTGGTTGTCAGAAGTGACCTACTTAGGTCACGTAATCTCTGGTAAGGGCATTGCTGTCAATCCCGAGAGAGTTCAAGCCATTCTCGATTGGACTCCACCTGAAACAGTCAAACAAGTTAGGAGCTTCCTTGGTCTGGCCAGCTATTGTCGCCGCTTTGTTGAAAATTTCTCCAAAGTAGCCAAACCCCTCACGGAACTTCTCAAGAAAGATAAAAAGTTTGAGTGGTCCCCACAGTGTGAGTACAGTTTTCAGGAACTAAAAAGACGCCTGACTTCTGCTCCCATACTTGTGCCACCGGATTTCACTAAAAAACTTTATTATCTACTGCGACGCCTCACGACAAGGACTAGGTTGCATTCTTATGCAGGATCGTCATGTGATTGCCTATGCATCTCGACAGTTGCATCCACATGAGGAGAATAACCCTACACATGATCTAGAGCTTGCAGCCGTAGTCTATGCACTCAAGACCTGGCGACATTACCTTCTTGGTAAACGTTGCGAGATCTACACCGATCACCAAAGTCTCAAGTATATCTTCACCCAACCAGACCTAAACCTTAGGCAAAGACGTTGGTTGGAGTTGATCACAGATTATGATCTAGGGATTACCTACACCCCAGGCAAAGCCAATGTCATGGCTGATGCGCTAAGCCGTAAATCCTATTGCAACAATCTCATGTTGCAGCAAGGCCAACCACTTCTCCATGAGGAATTCTGTAAGCTTAATCTTCACATAGCTCCTCGCGGATTTCTTTCTACCTTGGTGGCGAAACCTACCCTTGTGGATCTTATCATCGAAGCCCAGAGACATGATACGGGGATTACTCGGATCAAGAGAAACATTAAGAAGGGAGTTGCTGGTAGTTTCTCTGTTGATGCTCGAGGTGTTGTTTTCTTTGGAAACCGCCTGGTGGTCCCCAAGAAGCAACATCTTCGACAATTGATTCTTAAGGAGGCGCATGAATCCCCTCTCACGATTCATCCCGGTAGTACTAAGATGTATCAGGACCTACGCCAGAGGTTCTGGTGGACTAGGATGAAGAGTGAATCGCCGACTTCGTTGCTAATTGTGACGTATGTCGTCGTGTTAAGGCAGAGCATCAAAGACCTGCTGGCACCCTTCAGCCTTTAGCTATTCCTGAATGGAAATGGGATAAAGTTGGTATGGACTTCATCACCGGCTTTCCCAGGACCAAGAGAGGGAATAATGCTATCTTCGTAGTCATTGATCGTCTCTCCAAAGTGGCTCACTTCCTTCCTGTTCGAGAGAGTATCACTGCTAGTCAGCTTGCTGACTTATATATTTCTCGAATAGTGTCACTTCATGGTGTTCCACTAGAGATTAATTCAGACCGTGGCAGTCTTTTCACTTCTCATTTCTGGGAGAGTTTCCAAACAGCCATGGGAACCCATCTTTCCTTCAATACCGCTTTCCACCCTCAATCGAGTGGTCAGGTGGAACGGGTCAATCAAATTCTCGAAGACATGCTTAGAGCTTGCGTTATCTCATTCGGTATGGATTGGGAGAAATGTCTTCCTTTCGCCGAGTTTGCTTATAACAATAGCTACCAATCCAGCCTCAAGCAAGCTCCTTTTGAGGTTCTCTATGGACGAAGATGTCGAACACCTTTGAACTGGTCAGAAACCGGTGAAAGACAATTCTTTGGACCGGACATGATCCAGGAGGCAGAAGAGCAAGTTCGCATCATTCGTGAGAATTTGAAAACAGCCCAGTCTCGTCAGAAGAGCCAGTACGATCGTCATCATAAGGATATGACTTATGAGATTGGCGACCAAGCTTACCTTCGGGTTACTCCTTTGAAGGGTACCCATCGTTTCGGTATCAAGGGCAAGTTGGCTCCTCGTTACATTGGTCCTTTTCGTATTCTCGCTAAACGAGGAGAGGTTGCCTACCAATTGGATCTACCCCCACATCTTTCTCGAATTCATGATGTCTTCCACGTATCTCAACTCAGGCGTTGCTTCTCGGATCCCATCCGCGGAGTGGACCACGAAACGCTTGATCTCCAAGATAACCTCACATACCGAGAGTACCCGGTTCGCATTCTTGATCAAGCAGAGCGTGTCACTCGACGTCAGAACATCAAGTTTCTCAAAGTTCAGTGGTCTCATCATTCCGAGAGAGAAGCTACTTGGGAACGAGAAGATCGTCTTCGACTGGAGTACCCCACTTTTTTTTCCGTCGACCCCTGAATCTCGAGACGAGATTCTTTCAAGTGGGGGCGAGTTGTCACATCCCTAGTCTGGTATGATCTAGACTAGCTAGCCATTTGTGCATCATATTTAAATTTCATTTAAATTTGAAATGAGGATTGGTGGAACCCTCAGAATCATTTTTTTAAAATGACCCAAATAAAAATTTCTCCAAAAGGGTCCAAGAAAATGCTCATGATGCCCTCTAAAAATATTGGACAGAGATAAAAATCAAAACAATATTTTTAGGAGCTCATGGATATTTATTTTGGCCATTTGGATTAATTCGATAAATATGTGCATTGGAAATATATTTCTATATATATGAAATATGGTCCAAAAATTATGCCATTTATAAAAGAGCTCTGGAATAATATATCTAGCTCCTGCAAAAATTGGCATAAGGTAATAAATTGATTTAGTATTTTATTAAATCAAAACAAATGTCAGAAAAAAATAGAAAACAGAAATAAAAGAAGGAGGGGCTTACCTGGGGCTTCCCCTGTGCAGCCCAGCCGCAGCAGGCCGGCCCAGCCAGCAGGCGGCCCAGCCCACCTGGCCCCCCTCCTCTGTCGTCTTCCTCCCCGACAGGGGAACGGAGCGTGCCCGGTGCGCGCGCGCGCCACCGCGCCACGCCTCCTCCCTCCCTGCCTGCCTGTCCTCCCCTCGTCGCTCTGGATGGACCGGACGACGCCACGCGACGCCCCGCACCTCTCTCCCACTCTCTCATTCCTCCCCCTCCCCTGGTTCTCTCTCCCCCTCGCACACCCGAGCGCCATCGCTGCCGCCGCTCGCCGTTGCCGTGGCCACCGGTCTCCCCTCGCCTCCCTGACATGCGCAGGAGCTCCGCCCCCTCGCCCTGAAGCTCCCCGTCAAGCCGTGCCCCTCCGGACGCCCCGTGGAGCCGCCGCCGTCGTCTTTTCCATCGCCGGCCGCCGTGGATCCCCATCAACGCTCCGGCCGCTTCAGTGCGTCCCCGAGCCCACTTCGACCGTCGCTGCAACCGCGATGAGCTCCGCCACCGCTTCCCCCTCCCCGTTTAACTGCCCGCGCGCCGTAGCACCGTTCCCCACCACGGCCGAAGCCTCTCGCCGCCGTCCATGTCGCCGCCGCCGTCTCGGCCCGCCTCCGCCCAAACTAAGCACCCTGGCGTGCTCCCGGTGCCACGAGGGTGCCGCCGAGCCCCTCAGGTGGCCTCCCCGTGCCCCGTACCCCGTTTCCGCTCGAAGCCGAGCTCCGGCCGCCGCCCCGAGCTTCGCTCCGGCGAGCTCCGCCGCCCCCGCAGCCTCCCGCATGAACCACTAGTTGCGCGCGAGCCTGGGCTTCGCGTGGGTGGTCTCCGCCGCCCGAATGGTCGCCGGAACGGCGATCCCGAGCCCCTCCGCCGCGTTTGCTGCCGCCGGCGGCTAAACGCCGGTGTTTTAGCCCCGGTTGACCAGGGGGTTTGACCTCCCCTGGCTCAATGACAGTGGGCCCCGTCGGCAGGTGATTAGCTTAGTGCTAATCACCGTTAACTAACCCCCCCCTGACACTGACAGTGGGCCCCGGTGCCCCCTAACCTTTTAATTAAACTAAATTAACCCCTGTTAACCCCCCTGTCACTGACGTGTGGGTCCCACACATCAGGTTTGACCCGGACCAGCCCAGTTGACCGCTGACGTCGTGCTGACGTCATGCTGGCGCTATAATATGATTTCTGGAATTAAATTTAATCAGAAAATTCCAGAAATTGTTTTAAACTTCAAAAATTCATAACAATTCAACCGTAGCTCAGATTAAAATAATTTATATATGAAAAATTATCAGAAAAATGCAACCTTTCTATCTGTACTAGTTTCATGCATGAAAAACCAACTTATACATGCTGAATATGGGAAAACACATTATGGCATAATAAGAGACTTATTTTGGAGTTGCATTTGAACCTTTTGTTCAAATGGACTTCATTCAAATTGAACACTAGTTGCATTAGCTCAACAGCATCCCATCTTCATGCCATGTTCATGCATCATTTTGTTGCATATGATTGTGTATTGATTGCCGGCACCGTTCCTTCTCGATAGGTCCTGCTCTGGAGACGTTCCAGAGTACCTGTCTGTGGAGCAGTGCCTCCCTTGTTGATTTACCAGGCAAGCAAACCCCCTTGTTCATTTCGATAAAACCCTACTCTCCCGCTCCTGCTCTCAGTTATTGCATTAGGACAACAGCGATTCATATGCTACTTTGTGCTGCGGTAGTTGAACCCATTCCTCTGCATGACCTGTCATTGCCACAGTAAATAGTTGAAACCCACTAGCATGTGTAGGAGTTGATTGAAGCCATGGTTGTGTTCCTACCATGCTATGCCTGCTATTGCTTAGAGTTGTGTCAGGTCTGGTTCATTGGGAATGAATTGGAGTGTTACGATATGTTCTGATGCTGAGAGTTAAGTGTGTGAACACGATTTGGTAAAGGTAGCGGTGAGAGGCCATGTAGGAGTACATGGTGGGTTGTCTCACTGGAACCGTCCTTAAGCACTGAGTTCTGTGTATGTTGTCCAATGACTCGATACTACCACACATTGGGTTCCGGTAACTCGACCCCTCTCGACTTATTAACCAACTTGGTCTCTGTCCAGGAGTCGCAACTAGTTTCTGGTGTTTGTAGGTAGTGCTATTTTTCTACCAAGTGGCACCCGGCAGGGTGGGCTTGGGACAGACTAGGCACACGTGGCACGGTGTACCGAGTGGCACCCGGTTGGTGGGCTCGGGAACCCTGCTCACATCGTTTGGGGCCGTGAGCGACACCCCGGTCGGATCTCCTTGCGGATGGAACCCGAATAGGCGATAAACCTGGGCTAGAGTCTTGTGTGGTTAGTCAGGTCGTGGCCGACACCCTCGCCAGGCTTCCGCTTGAAGGTTGCCGAGATACATGACGTGTACATGGCGGTAAGTGGCGAGAGCGTGTGTGAAGAAGTACACCCCTGCAGGGTTAACATGATCTATTCGAATAGCCGGGTCCGCGGTTATGGACTTCTTGGATGCTTACATGGTACATAGACAACTTGAAGTGGATACTCTAAAATGCTCAAGACAAGTGTGAGTGCTATGGATGGCCTTCTCGTAGGGAGACGGGGATGAATCCATAGTAGTGTATTGTTTGGTGATTAGCGGACTCGTGTACGTTGTTTCACCTCAAGAGTTTCTGGTAGTCGTAGAACAGGATAGCCACAGAGTCAAAGCTAGCTTGCTGCAACTAAACTCCACATTACCCTCTTGATACAAATGCATGTATGCTAGGATCTGATGTAAGTCTTGCTGAGTACCTTTGTACTCATGTTGCTTCATTTATGTTTTGCAGCGGAGACTCCGGTCTTACTAGTGTTCTCGTGGACTTCGACTAGTAGCTAGTACCTCAGCTACGATCTTGATCGGATGTTGTAGATAGTCAGGCTCTTCAGCCTTTTTCTTTTGTAGATGTCTGTACCCAGACATGTAATGCTTCCGCTTGTTGCTTGTATGCTCTGTATGATGGTTCTTGTGACCCCTGTTTGCAATAATTGCTATGACGGCTCTTCTGAGCCTTTATCTATATGAGTTGTTGAGTTATGCTGTGATGCCATGTTGTACAACACATACTTGCATGTTATGCGTACGTGTAATGTGTATTGCTATGTGTGGGATCTGACTATCTAGTTGTTTATTCTTAGTAGCCTCTCTTACCGGGAAATGTCTCCTAGTGCTTCCACTGAGCCCTGGTAGCTTGCTACTGCTCCGGAACACTTAGGCAGGCCGGCATGTGTCCTTCTTCGATCCTGTGTCTGTCCCTTCGGGGAAATGTCACGCGATGAATACCGGAGTCCTGCTAGCCCGCTACAGCCCGGTTCACCGGAGTCCTGTTAGCCTAGTGCTACAGCCTGGATTCACTCGCTGATGACCGACATGTTCGATGCTGGGTCATGGATGCTTGTCCCTGTAAGTTAGTGCCACTTTGGGTTTATGACTAGCCATGTCAGCCCGGGCTCTTTATCATATGGATGCTAGCGACACCACCATATACGTGTGCCAAAAGGCACAAACAGTCCCGGGCAAAGGTAAGGCGACACCCGTGGGGATACCGTGCGTGAGGCCGCAAAGTGATATGAGGTGTTACATGCTAGATCGATGTGGCATTGAGTCGGGGTCCTGACATCTTCTATACTAAAGCGGCCGCACCCCCCGCATAATGCATTCGGCCATAACCCCGATCATGGTTAGTCCGGAACGGGCTAACAATCTTATTCGGCCCATCAGGTAAATGATGTCCCTGTCACCTCCCCTCTGAGGGCTTCGTGAGCGCCAGCTTAGGCGCTTCTTTAAGGGAGCACTATTGAATTCAGGGAGGCCGATCCGGACAGGATCCGGCAGGGGACGTCTTCTATATAAAACCATTCCGAGGGCCAGTCTTCAGACGCCTTCTTTGGGGTTCCGGACAGATATCTGGTCCTGGCGATGCGCCACACTTCGGCTCCGCCCACTTGATACATTGACCCCTTCTTGGAACGGGGCACGAGGCAGAATAGCTCCTTCCATAGTCCGAAATGAGCATCAACACCCAAGAACAGCTGGCAGAGGGCTACAAAGCCCGCGATATGCAATACTGAGGCAGGCGTGAGATTATGTAGCTGGAGGCCGTAGAACTCCAGCAGCCCCCGGAGAAATGGATGGATTGGAAATCCGAGCCCCCTTATTAAGTATGGGACGAGGCACACCCGCTCTCCTTTGGAGGGATTAGGGGCATTCTCTGCTTGCTCTCCGCCGTTGTAGATGGCAAGACCGGCTCGAACCGGGACCATATAGGCCGGGGGGAGAAATCCCTTGGTCTGGAGCAGCACTAGCTCGCTATGCGGGATTGAACATCTCTCCCAATATCCAGGCTTAGGGCTGGAAGGGCGAGGCGAGAAGTTGCGATGGCTGGCCATGGTGGAATGGACCTTTGTCGGATGCGCTCTGATGAACACTCGCGGAGGGGAGAAGGTGTGGATTGGATCTAAATCATCGCCCCCTTAAATAGGGCAGCTCATTTACGCAGCTAGGGGTGTGAATGTAAAAACACTCAGACTTTTCGTATTCGTTTAACACGTGGGAAGCAGCCATTATTGGGCGTAGAAGCCAAGGAGCGCAAACATCTACAAGAAACCGGACTTTATTCAACAGGTACACGGAATTTGGAGGAGAACCCGCCTTGCAATGCCGAAGACAATCTATGCGCCGGACTCATCGTCATTGAAGCCTGGTTCGGGGGCTACTGAGGGAGTCCTGGATTAGGGGGTGTCCGGACAGCCGGACTATATCCTTTGGCCGGACTGTTGGGTTATGAAGATACAAGATTGAAGATTCCGTCCCATGTCCGGAAGGGACTTTCCTTGGCGTGGAAGGCAAGCTTGGCAATATGGATATGAAGATCTCCTACCATTGTAACCGACTTTGTGTAACCCTAACCCTCTCCGGTGTCTATATAAACCGGAGGGTTTTAGTCCGTAGGACAACGTACACATCAACAGTCATACCATAGGCTAGCTTCTAGGGTTTAGCCTCTTCGGTCTCGTGGTATATCTACTCTTGTACTACCCATATCATCAATATTAATCAAGCAGGAGGTAGGGTTTTACCTCCATCGAGAGGGCCCAAACCTGGGTAAAACTTCGTGTCCCTTGCCTCCTGTTACCATCTGGCCTAGACGCACAGTTCGGGACCCCCTACCCGAGATCCACCGGTTTTGACACCGACAACCGCGCTTGCGGAAGTACCGCCCCCATCTCCTGCGTGTCTGTTTATCTTTACTGTCGCCGGGGTTGCGGCAGTACCGTGGGTCGGTACGATAGTACCGCACAGCCATGTGGTAGTACCGCTTGGTTGCAAGCAGTAGTACCGCGCGGCCTTGCGGTAGTACCGCTGGCCAGGCGCGGTAATACCGCTGGCCGCGGGCCGGTTGGTGGGTAACGGTTGGATCCTTGTCCCACACTATATAAGGGGTCCCCTTCTTCCCTGTTGACTTACCTCTTCCACCCCCAAGCTCCATTATTGCTCTAAGCTCCATTTTTGCCCGATCTCACTCCCTAGCCGACCAGACTTGTTGATTTGCTCGGGAGTGGTTGAGAAGGCCTCGATCTACACTTCCACCAAGAGATATTTGATTCCCCCCACTAATCCCTTGCGGATCTTCTTACTCTTGGGTGTTTGAGCATCCTAGACGGTTGAGGTCACCGCGAAGCCATAGTCCATTGTGGTGAAGCTTCGTGGTGTCGTTGGGAGCCTCCAATTGAGTTATGGAGATTGCCCCAACCTAGTTTGTAAAGGTTCGGTCACCTCCTCCAAGGGCACCAATAGTGGAATCATGGCATCTCACATTGTGTGAGGGCGTGAGGAGAATACGGTGGCCCTAGTGGCTTCTTGGGGAGCATTGTGCCTCCACACCGCTCCAACGGAGACGTACTTCCTCTCAAAGGGACGGAACTTTAGCAACACATCCTCGTCTCCACCGTCTCCACTCTTGGTTATCTCGTGCCTTTACTTGTGCAAGCTTATTTGTTTCATATATCTTGCTTTCTTGTGTTCCTATCCGTGTTGCATCATATAGGTTGCTCACCTAGTTGCATATCTAGACAACCTACTTTGATGCAAATTTTAAATTGTTAAATAAAAGCTAAAAATTGTTAGTTGCCTATTCACCCCCCTCTAGTCAACCATATCGATCCTTTCAACTGTTACACTTGATACAAACTATTGCTATCACTGTTACTATTACCGTTGCTGCTGTCACTATTATCAAAACTATCAAACTACTTTGCTATTGATCACTTTGCTGCAGATAATTAATCTCTAGGTGTGGTTCAATTGACAACTCAGCTGCTAATACCTTAAAATATTCTTTGGCTCCCCTTGTGTCGAATCTATAAATTTAGGTTGAATACTCTACCCTCAAAAACTATTGTGACCCCCTCTACTAGTGGGCTATCAAGACCTTTTTCTGGCGCCGTTGCCGGGGAGCATAGCTATATTTGTTGAGTCACTTGGGATTATTATCATATTATCACTATGAAGAATCTGAAAGATCCTAAGACTAAGATATTTCCCTCAAGGACGAGGGGAGGTAAGGAACTGCCATCCAGTTCTGCTTTAGATTCACGTTCTGTTATGAATAAACTTGCAACACCACCACATGCTATCAATCCTAGTTTGTCGCAAGTTATTGATGATGCTACTTCTACTATGAATGATGCTTATGATGATGCTAGTACCTTGCTTGATAATGATGATGTGCCACTTGGTGAATTTCTTGATGAACAAATTGCTAGAGTAATACAACATGATGTTGTTGAATCTGATGATGAGCTTGAAACTGAAACTCCTGCAACACCTGCTAGAACTAGCCTTCATAGATTTGAATTGCCTAAGATACCGGAAGGTTATGTTATGAGTGAAGAAGCAACTAGAGATATTCTTGCTTGTAATGATAGAGATGATCTAGAGAAATTACTACAAAAGTATAAAGAAAAATCTCTGAATGCTAGAATGAAATGTGATCCTAATTTTGCTACTTCACCTATCTTTATTGATGATAAGGATTATGAATTCTCTGTCGACCCATAGCTAATTACTATGGTTGAATCTGATCCTTTCCATGGTTATGAAACTGAAACTGTTGTGGCACATCTTACTAAGTTGAATGATATAGACACTCTTTTTACTCATGATGAGAAAACTTGCTATTACTTTATTCTCAAATTGTTTCCTTTCTCATTAAAGGGTGATTCTAAAGCTTGGTACAATACTCGTGCTCCTGGTTGTGTGCGTAGTCCCCAGGATATGGTTTATTACTTCTCTGAAAAATATTTTCCTGGTCATATGAAACAAGCTACCTTACAAGAAATAATTAACTTTGTGCAAACTAAAGAAGAGAGTCTCCCACAAGCTTGGGGGAGGCTTTTCCACTTGCTTAATGCTTTTCTTGATAATCCTCTTAAGAAAAATGAAATACTTGATATCTTCTATAATGGACTAACCGATGCTTCTAGGGACTTCCTAGATAGTTGTGCTGGTTGTGTTTTCAGGGAACGAACTATTGCTCAAGATGAAGAATTATTGAATAACATACTGAAAAATTATGATGATTGGACTATTCCTGAACCACCGCCTAAACCCACTCTGAAGAAGAGGGGTATATTATATCTCAATCCTGAAGATATGCAAGAGGAAAAGAAATATATGAAGGAAAAAGGTATTAAATCTGAGGATGTTAAAATTTTACCTCCTATAGAAGAGATACATGGGCTTAATACACCACCAATGCCTAAGGTGGTAGAGGTAAATTCTCTTATGAAGTTCAATGAAAATTATAATCCTCACAATATGCATCCTAGTCAATGCCTTTATGAGTTTGAAAACAACATTAGAAAACAAGATGACTTCAATGCAAATGTTATGAAACAATTGAAATATAATTCTGATATGATTGCTCGCTTGAGTGACTTGTTATTTAGAATATAAAATGATGTTAGAGGTGTTGGAAAACATGCTTCTATGGTTCAAACCCAACTAGAACAAGTTGCTAAATCTCAAAGAGAATTGCTTGATGAAATGAATCATAATATGCATGACTTTGCTGTTAGAGTTGCAACTAGAGGAGGTAAAATGACTCAGGAACCACTTTATCCTTAGGGACACCCTAAAAGAATTGAACAAGATTCACAAAGAAACAACACTAGAGCACCTAGTCTTTCCAAGAAGAAAAAGAAAAAGAAAAATGATATGACTTTGCACACTTCTAGTGAACCTGAAATAGAGAAACATCCTGATAATGAAAATGAAGCTTCTATCTCTAATGTTGAAACTCAATCTGGTAATGAACACTCACCTAATGATAATGAAAAAGATAATGACGGGGTTCATGAAGACTCTCAACCAAATAATAAAGAACCAGATAATGATGTTGAGATAGAACCACCTATTGATCTTGATAACCCACAACCTAAAAATAAAAGATATGACAAAAGAGACTTCATTGCTAGAAAACACGGTAAAGAAAGAGAACCGTGGGTTCAAAAACCTATGCCTTTTCCACCCAAGTCAACTAAAAAGAATGAGGATGAAGAATTTGAACGCTTTGCTGAAATGCCGAGGCCAATCTTTTTGCGTACTCGCTTGACTGATATCCTGAAAATGCCTCCTCATGCAAAGTATATGAAAGACATCATCTCAAATAAGAGAAAAATACCGGAAGCTGAAATCTCCACTATGCTTGCTAATTACACTTTTAAAGGCGGAGTACCAAAAAAACTCGGAGATCCGAGAATACCAACTATACCTTGCTCTATCAAAAAGAATTATGTGAAAACTGCTTTGTGTGATTTAGGAGCTGGTGTTAGTGTTACACCTTCCTCTTTATATAAAAGACTTGACTTGAATAAACTCACACCGACTGAAATTTCTTTTCAAATGGCTGACAAATCAACTGCCATACCAATAGATATCTGTGAGGATGTGCCCGTTGTCGTTGCTAATATTACTATTTTAACTGAGTTCGTTATACTTGAAGTGCCCGAGGACGACAACATGTCGATTATCCTTGGCAGACCCTTCTTGAATACTGCAGGGGTTGTTGTTGATTGCAATAAAAGCAAGGTCACTTTTCATATCAATGGTAATGAGCATACGATGCACTTTCTGAAGAAACAATTCCAATTGAATGGTATTAATGTTATCGAAAAATCTCCGACAATCACTATGGGAAGTTTTCAAATACCTCTACCTACTGTCAAAAAGAAATACGTAATGCTTATTGTTGGGGAAATGCATATCCCCATTGAGGTAACTTAGTGATTTACAAAAGTTCTTCGGTTTCATACTAATCGAAAGTGGTTGTTAATAAGACTTGATCAACCTTATTAATCAATCATTTTTGAATGGTATGAAGTTGATGAATCTAGTAAGCACTACTTTCTGTCCCTACTTTTTATTCTCTGTTTTTATTAGTTAAGTAAAATAAAATACCATGTTTTGTCTGTTTTCTGAATTTCCCATGCAATAAAAAAATGACCCAAAAATAAAAGTTCTCGGAATGCCCTGAAAATTTTATATGATTTTTTCATGAATATTTATGAATTTTTGGTGCAAAAAATAACCAGAGTGGGGGTGCACCAGGTGGGCACAACCCACCTGGGTGCGCCAGCACCCCCTAGCGCACCCTGGAGGGTTGTGGTCCCCATGTGGGCCCCCTCACTTATCTCTTTAGCCCACATTGTCACCTACCTCTAGAAAAAAATCACTCTTGCTCTCTCTCCCGTGTTCTTGCTCATTTTGCTGCCACTTTCGATCTCTTTGCTCGAAGCTCCATTTACGAAACTGTTTCGGGAGATTGTTGCTTGGTATATGGCTCCACCATTTGTCCAATTAGTTTTTGTTTTAGTGGTTTATACTTTGAATAATTAGTTACTCTTGGTGCTGTTGTAGATGTGCTTGCATGTTCAATTCTTAGTGTTCTAAGTAGTTTGAATGCCTGCTATGGCCTCTATGTATCCCTATGAGTAGTTGCTATCAATCTTACAAAGTTTTGTTGACAAATTTTTGTCACTCCAAAATTTTTATTTTCAGAAAATTGTACGTGGACATGATGAACCTATTTGGAAGGATTTGTTTAAGGAGACAATCCTCGAGGGCATCCTCTAGAGACAGTTCTACCCGCCGGTCTTACGTTGAACCAAGTGAAAGTTCCACGTGAGATGCAACCACAAAAACATGCTTATGGCCTTGTGATGAGTATATGATGCAGGTGGGCATCAAAGAGGAATTTTAGCAATATGTTCATAATGTCGGTCTCGCTCCCTACCTCTCAGATAAGTGTGAAATGTGCCATCTTCTCACTGAATCATTTGTCAAAGGATTTAAATATTTTCCAAGTGAGTCTAGGGTGTCGTTTATGCTTTATGATGAACCATTTACTATTCCACTAGAAAAAAATTCTTACCGTTGCAGGCTACTGATTTACTACCAAGTTAGGCCAAAATCCTAAGCTTGGGGGAGTACGTGTATCTCACCGACATTGCATTCATGTTCACATATCATTCCATTTGTCGGTGTTCACACTTTTTCATTGTAGCATCCATGCTTAGATTTATTTTCTTGGTTTCTTCTTGTGTGTTTGAAAAACTTTAGAAAAACCAAAAAAATAGTTGTAGTTAATTTACTATCTATGCATGCTTAGTAGTAGTACTAAAAAGAAAATCCAAAAAGATTTCCTTGTTCTTCTTTTGCTTGTTGGGAGCTTTCCCATGTAAATAGTTTTTCTCGTTTTTGCTTTTTATTTGCTTGTTGAAGAAAACCAAAAACTCCAAAATATTTCAGTGTGTTTCTCTGAATTTCTTTTCTTTTATTCGAGTTGTACCGAGGAGAAGACCACGATGAAAATGTTGAGTGGCTCTCATATGAATAACTATTGAACTAATAAGAGCCCATTTTACCTTGTCTTCTCTTGTTGAATAAAATGTTTGCAGATTCCAGCTTAGTCCATGGAACTCTTGCACTATTATTATTTTCATATCATTCGGTCGTGCAAGTGAAAGGAAATAATGACAACATTCGCTGAAGTGGCCATGGCAAAGAGAAACTGGTATGAACTCGACTTGTCTTGTCTGTGTAAATATGTTTAACCTAGTGCCCATGCTTCAGCCCATTATGATTAAACATGTTTGCAATGACAATTAGAGATTATAGTTTCTCATGCCATGCATAAGCAGCTGGGAGTTAATAATGATTTATCTTGGATAGCAACATAGCGTTAAGATGATTGTGATGTAGTATGATGATATGGTATCCTCCTCTGAATGTTCACGTGGCTTGACTTGGTACATGTTCATGCATGTAGTTGCATCAAAACAAACATAGCCTCTATAATATTTATGTTCATGGTGTTCATATCCTACTCATGCTAGTTTCCAATGTTACTTATGCATAATGCCTAGTTATGATCGTTGTTGCTCCCTAGCTGGCCGCTTCCCAATCTTAAATTGCTAGGCTTCACCTGTACTAAGTGGGAATTCTGCTTGTACATCAAAAACCATGAACCCTAATTATTCCAGATGAGTCCACCATACCTACCTATATACGTTATTACCCTGCCGTCTGTCGGCGTCCTGGGAACGGGGGTCCCCAGACTTGCCTGCCTGCGGCCCACGGCGTGGCTCTACCAACGGCCCTGTACGACCCATCTTCACCAGCAAACACTCAAGACCCTTGCGAGGGGCCAAGCCTCGCGAGGCAGATGATGCAATACCTCCTCGGGGGTGGCCTCACCAGGCTGGCTCGCGAGGGGCGAAGATATCAAGGCACGGGGCACCTCGCGAGGTTCCTGTGACACAAGCCATTACGGCCAAGGCCACGCGGGCGCCAGCGCGCGCAGTGTCCTTGTTTCCTCTTTGGTGATAAAGAAGCAAGCGCAGGCGCGGAGTCCCGAGGCATCAAGCAAAGGTTTCCATATCGGTGCAACAAGACCAAGACCAGCAGGACGGCAGGGCGGAGATCACCGTGGAGCCCAAGACGGCGTCATCACCAGAGGCTTTGGCAGGCGAAGACCATCTCTCAGGATAGCTTGTACTAGTTGTCCCCCTTCAAACTGGCCGTTGTGGGATCCCTTCCTGCCTAATATTTGGGAAGGGGACCCGGGCCTCTATAAATAGGGCTAGCCACCACCTTAGAAAAGGGAGAAGAATCCTCAACCGCATCAAGCTCACCAAGCACAAGAGCACCTCTCCTCAGGAGGTTGTTCTTCCCTTGTAACTGTTCATCCCCAGCCCAAGAGGCAATCCACCACACCACACTGGAGTAGGGTATTACACCACATCGATGGCCCGAACCAGTATAAATCCCGTGTCCCTTTGTTCTGCGAGTTCGACGCGCTAATGCTTGAGATCGCAGTGAGGGTGAGAGCTTGGGGGAGGAGAGATCTTCGTGCGCACCCCAGTGTTAGAACCTCAAGGTTTTGCCAGAACCCGAAATACGACATTTGGCGCACCAGGTAGGGGTGCACCGAAGCCTCTCTTCCATCAGTAGACCGCCAACACTCTACAGCACCGATCTCCGGTGACCCGAGGGCCGACGCCGATCGCTGGGTAGCCTGGCTAGCCCGGGCGGTGCCGTACGCCCAAGAAGACCTCAACCCTGCACTCCAGGTGGCGTGCGCACCGCCAAGCGCCGAGGGGCGCGGGCGGCGTGGTCCGACGCCTTCCACCCTTACCCCACGGAGCACGCGGGCCGCCGCAAGGGCTTCAAGCTACGCCGCGGCAACGGTACCGCACTCTCGACGGGAACAAGAGAACATGAGGGCCGCGCTCATAGTGGCATAGGAGCTACTGCGATGCCGACTGATGGAGAGCGGCCGGGATGCGTTGCTGGAGCGTGTTGCCAATCTATTGGACGCCGCAGCCAGGGGTGCACCGCCTTTCTGCTCCTTGCTTCCGCCTCAGGCTGCGGCCGGATCGCACGGTGGGCCTCATCGCGCCCGCGCACCCCCAGGCGCACCAGGAGGTTTCATCGGCACTGGCGCAACCAGAGGCGCCGGACACCCAACCACACCCGTGGCTCCCACAATGGGCGCATGCGTGGGCATCGCCACCCACGGTCCTGGTAGGATGCCGTCCTACCATCCTGCCGCACCGAGCCATGGAGCATGGGGCACCTCAGCGAGGTCTCCGGGGCGACGGCTCCGGAGGCCTATCACTACAAAAAAAAGACACATCCATGACATTTTGGGCCGAACGAATTTTTTTTCTATCATACATATGACACTTCTATGATGATAATTGTGACAAACCCCGGTATCATCATAGATGTGGTGGACTCCTACTTCTATGAAAAAAAATCATGACAGAAAATGGGTTTTTTATCCTGGGCGGGCCGGAGACGCAGCTGCATGACATTCTTTGGGCCGTCCATGATGGAAAAAACCGTGGTAGAAGCGAGGGCGAGGAAAATTTCAGGGAGTTCCCGGTTACGGTGGGAGGTCGGGGGCCGAGCGATGCGCGTTTCTCTCGTACACGTACGTGCGTGTGTGCGAGGCGTTGGATCTTACTGAACCCGAACGAGGCGTTGGGCTCTAACTGAACCCGAGCGACTACACTGCAGGCTATGCATTACCGAACCCGAGCGATCGATCGATGGCTGTTAACTGAACCCGATCGAGCGATTCCTTCGCTACTGCTGCTAACTGAAGCCGATCGATGCTGCCTCTGGGATGAACAGTGAGCGTTGCAGGGGGGGGGTTGGATGAACAGTGAGCGGTGGCGTTGCCTCTAGATGAACAGGACCCCGTGGTGTGGTGGAGGGCTGGATGAATAGTAGATAGTGGAGGGGTGCCCGTGGAGGGGTGGTTGAACAGGACCCCGTGGTATGGAGGGCTGGATGAACAGTAGACGGTGGAGGGGTGGTTGAACAATAGCCGATGGAGTAGCGCACGGTGGAGGCTGGACGAACAGGAGCCCGTGGAGGCTGGAGGAGGTCGACGGTGGAGATGAACAATATCCCGTGGAGTCCCGTTTTGCGGTACGCCACACCCCTCCCAATGAACAGGACCCCCATTTCGACCGTAGGAGATCCGTTTCCTCCGTTTTGCGGTACGCCACACCCCTCCTGGTCAACAGGACCCCCGTTTCGACCGTAGGAGGTCCGTTTCCTCCGTTTGGCGGTACGCCACACCCCTCCCGATCAACAGGACCCCCGTTTCGATCGTAGGAGGTCCGTTTCCTCCATTTTGCGGTACGCCAGACCCCTCCCGATCAACAGGACCCCATTCCGAACGTAGGAGGTCAGTTTCCTCCGTTTGCGGTATGCCAGGCCTCGTTTCCATCGCCTGTTCCGTCCAAGCCCTCCCGATGAACACGACCACACATTCCGTCCCAACCCAGCCGATTGGCTCCCACGCGTTCCGTTGCCTCCCGATGAACACGACGCATTCCGTTGCCTCCCCATAAACACGACGCATTCCGTTGCCTCCCCATCAACATGATGACGACTTTGTTTCTCCGTTCCGATCCAGCCATGTACACGAGCCCTGGTCGTACGTATGCGCGAGTAGGCGTTCGAGACCCCGCCCGTATGTACACATACGTGGCTGTATTTTCTTTCTTGCACCCTGGCTGCTATACGTACGTGTACATGCTACGTGCGCGCCTCTGCTATGACACATACGCGCCTCTACTATGACACATGCGTGCCTCAACATCCACCAGTATATATGTACATACACATTCGCGACCAGAATGACAATGCTATGTACGCTTCGACCAGGTGGGTCCTGACTATCAGGCACTTCCTTGCGTGCAAAGATGTAGCTGGTGGGTCCCAGCAGTCAGGGGGGCGAATCGTTTTTTGCCCGGACGCACTTCCTTGCGTGCGAAGATGTAGCTGGTGGGTCCCATCAGTTAGGGGGGTGAATCGTTTTTTTTGCCCGGACGCACTTCCTTGCGTGCGAAGATGTAGCTGGTGGGTCCCAGCAGTCAGGGGAAACGTTTTTTTCGCAAAATATGGTGGCCTGTCCGGTGGGTCCCTGCTGTCAGGTGGAGGAATCATTGTTTTGCGCGTAATAAGGAGGCACTTCCTTGCTCCGGCCATGGACCCAGCTGTCAGCCTCTCCACGTACAGTCCACGTCCGATGGAAGTTGTTGCTTGACCATGTTGACCACGCCGTGTCGAGAGCACCACGGTGGTGGACGACGGCGAGGACTAGGAAGGGGATGACTCGGATCCGGGGAAGACGCAGTAGTGGATGCCCACATGAAGAGGAGTACGAGGGTTCACTGGTTCGGCTGCGGTGTGAGGCTGCTATCGCCGCAGAATAACAGGGGGTGTGGGTGAGTAGAGGGATGGCCTGGCCAGCGGTGGGAGTAGTAGGGGCGGTGAGGCCTCCGCGGCATCACAGTCGGCCACGGGAGGCAGGAGCACGCGGCACGACCGGCGTTGGTTTGGGCGGCTGGAGCAAGAAGACCAGAGGTTGAAGAAGCACTACGACCGTTGGATGAACATCATACGATAACAGGAGCTAGAATCATTCATATTGACTAAGTTGACAAAGCCCTCCATCCCCGTCAACTTGGTAGGCCCACAAGTCAGCCTCCCACTATGCTGGGTTCCAGCTGGAAGGGGAATATTCATTTTTTGTGCGTAATAAGGAGGCACTTCCTTGCGTGCGAAGATAGCTAGTGGGTCCGACATGTCAGCGGGGGGCACGTTATTTTCGTGAAATACAGAGGCCCTTCCGGTGGGTCCTAGATGTCAGGTGGAGGAATCATTATTTTGCGCGTAATAAGGAGGCATTTCCTTGTGTGCGGCCGTGGACCCAGCTGTTAGCCTCTCCACGCACAGTCTACTTCCGATGGTGTCGTTCGTTGACCACGTTAACCACGCCGCGCCGAGCGCATCCAAGGTGGTGGACGACGGCGAGGCCCCGGACAGCAACGAGCCAGAGATGGGAAGACGCGGGAGTAGAGTCGCAGACGGAGAGTTGTATGAGGGTTAACTGGTTCTAGTGCGGTGTGGTTCGGCAGTCGGTGGAGAAGAATAGGAGGTGTGGAGGGTTGGAGGGATGGCCTGGCCAACGGTGGAGTAGCGCTTCATAGCGAAGCGTGCTAAGCAGAGCTGCTAGCAGCAGGAGGTGGGAGGTGGTCCCGGCGGCGCTAGAGGAAGAAGACGAGAGATTAAAGATGGATGCCGGTCGTTGGATGTAAATCCAACGGCTAACATGTCAGAATCATTTGTTGACTAAATTGACAACGACTTGCGTTGGCTTCGACCTATTGGCCCACATTTCAACCTCCAAAAATGTGGCATGTATTCAACCCATTTTTTCAGAATTTACAGTCTTTTTTTGCGCGGTAGAATTTACAGTCAATTTGATCTTCCTTTTTTGAATTACAGCCATTAGCTGGGCTGGGTGAACAAATAATGTAGCGTCCATGTGGCCCATTTATTTTATTTCCTAAAAAATTACATGCCATTTGCACTTTCTCGAAATACATGATTTTGCTGGGCTGGTTCTAATTATAATGTTGGGTTGGGCCAGCAATGTTATTAAAAAATAAAAAGGGGCTGAGCATTTTGTTATAAATATATTTAAATAATAAGTGATATTATTACATTCGTCCTTAAATGTTACCAAGCTTTTGTACACAATCACTAGGATTTTCGTGCCAAAACAATCCAGGATTTTATTTGTTAAGAAATTATTTTTATAAGTTAATTAGATGTGGGATATTGTTTTCTTACATATGTAAGTATCTATTAAATATATGATGACAATAAAAATAATATATAATAACATATAAAATAATTTTTTTAGAAAAACAGGGAGCATCTCCCCGGTTCCATTGCTGAGAACGAAACCACAACATATTCTGATACATCAGCTCAAAGAGCAGTTCGAAAGCAAAGGTAGAAAAGCTACAAACTAGGGGGTGGATGAACAAGTTCTCTGAATAACACAAATCACCCGAGCGGTGCCAAAGGCAGAGCGGATAGAGCACTCAAATGACACAATGAGGGTCCAGCGAAGCCTTCATGGTCTTCAGCCGAGGGGCCGTGTCAGCCTGCGGCGACCAGTAAGCAAGCGGAGACACCAGGCTGGAAGGCGTAGCATGGTGGATGTCCCTCTTTTTCGGCGCCAGGTGCCCATCATCTTCATCTGAGATCTTGAGACAAGCCCACGGGTCCAGCCCCAGAGCAGGTCGAGCCTTGTTCAGCCACAAGTGATCGCCAACGGTTTCTGGAGTGATCTTGTTAGGGTTTCCACGAAGCTCACCAACTTGTCCTTGTCCGACCCAGAGGAGAGAATCGCCCAGTTCCTCACCATGTTCCTGATCAACCTCAAGACCCGTGGAATGGAAATCCAGGAGGTGTTACTGAAAATCATAGCATTTCTATATTTCCAGAGGCACCAAAGGACAGCTGAGCTAACAGTATTTAAAACTAAGCACTTTTTGGTAGCAATCCAGAATATGGCGACAGATTCGAAGGATGAGCCAATCTGACTAGAGAAATATTCCTCAATGTGGGCCAGAGATGTTTAGCAACTATACATTCAAAAATAGGTAAGAACAAGACTCTTGTTCCAAGCAGTAAACACAATCAAGGGGTTTAATGATGTGTCTCTTCCTAAGGTTATCCCTAGTCATCAATTTGTTTTTGGAGAGAAGCCAGAGAAATACATGAATTCTAGGGGGAACTCTCAATTTCCAGACAACAGGGATAAACACGGGTTGAACCCCTCTAAAGTTGATAACATGGTAGAGGGAGTTGGAGGAATACTTCCCCTTATTGTACAGCTGCCAAATCAGGGCATCCGGCTCGGCAGTAAAGGTAATGCTTTTGGCAATTTCCTCCAACTGGAACCATTGTTCCATGAGACTATCACTAAAGTTCCTTTTAAAAGAGAGTTTTAAGCATTGACCGTCCCAAACTTCATTGACACTTTTGTTAAGCTCATTGCAGACAGAGTAAATAGGCCAAAATTGGACTGCTAGGGGGGATGTGCCAAACCAAGTATCTTCCCAGAACCTGGTTCTGCTCCCATCCCCTATGTTCCATCTGTAGCCAAATTTCACAGCATGCATAATAGATTTTAATCCTTTCCAGAATCTAGAGGTCTTAGGGTTGGAGGAAGGGACACAAATATTAGGTTTATTTCCTAGGTATTTATGGGCAATAAGAAGATTCCAGGGTTTCAGGTCTTCCTCATAGAATCTTTTAATCCAAGACCCTAGAAGACAGATTTAATTTCTTGGAGGTTAGGTATGCCTAGGCCTCCAAAATCTTTTTCATAGAGACTAGGGCCCAATTAGCAATGTTTAGCTTCCTATTTCCCTCAAAATCATTCCACAAGCAATGAGACACCTGAGAATTGATGAGGTTCACTGCCCATTTAGGGAACTTGAAGAAGGAGAGGAGATACATTGGAATGCTAGCCAAACAAGCTTGTATGATGATCAATCTACCTCTGTAAGAGAGAAGTTTGCCCCTCCATCCAGCAATCCTTTTAATGATTTTATTCAGAAGGGGTTGGACATCCTCTCTCCTCAGTTTATCATAGTGGAGAGGGATACCTAGGTACCTAATGGGGAAGTTACCTTTATTACAGACTAGAATAGAGAGGAAGTCAGCTAACTCCTGATCATCCATGTTGATAGGGATGAGTTCACTTTTAGAGTAGTTGATTCTCATGCCTGAGACTTGTTCAAAACAGGTTAGAACAGTTTTCAGATTGCTAGCATGTGTGGAGTCATTGTCTAAGAAAAGGATGGTATCATCTGCATATTGAAGGCAGATGATGCCACCAGTGCAGACCTCAGGACAGAGCCCTGCAATTAGACTATGATCAGCATCTTTGCTCAGCATTTTAGTAAGAACGTCCACTACTAAATGAAACAAAAGCGGGGAGATGGGGTCACTTTGCCTAAGGCCTTTACCAGCAAGGAAAAATCACTTTCACAGTTATTTAACTTGACCCCAACAGACCCCCCATGAGTAAGTTGCTGGATCCAACTAGTCCATTTACCCCCAAAACCTCTAAGCTCCAGGAGTTTGATAAGGAAATCAAGGTAAACTTTATAAAAGGCTTTCTCATAATCCAATTTAAGGGCAAGTCCTTTATCACCTCCTGAGTGGACTGAATGAAGAACTTCATGAGCAGTAACAACACTGTCTAAAATGTATCTCCCATTCAGAAATGCAGATTGATTGCTAGCAATCAACCTCTGCAGGACTTTAGAGAGCCTAGTGGTGAGGACTTTAGAGAAAATCTTAAAACTACAGTTAATCAGGCTGATAGGCCTAAATTTCTTCATAGAGGTGGCCTTGGGCTCTTTAGGAATAAGAGAGAGCATAGAAAAGTTGAGCATGTATATGTCCAACTCTCCTCTATGAAAGGCTTGGAAAAGATCTAAGAGATCATTTTTCACCAAGTCCCAAAAATGCTGGTAAAACAAGAAGGGAATCCCATCAGGACCAGGAGCCCCATCAGGATAAGAGCTAAAAATGGCTTCCTTCACCTCTGTCTCTGAAAAAGGGGCTTCTAGCAGCTCATTTTCAGCAGGAGAGACTTTTTCATAAGCAAAGAAAAAATTGTTTTGTAGAGAGAACCCAGAAGGGTTTTCTTTCTTAAACAGGTATTTGTAGAAGTCAGTAGCCACTTTCAGCATCTCATCTACCTTAGTAACAGGGCCATTAGGGCCATCAAGGGAGTGAATGAGGGTTTTCCTCCTCCTCTGGTTAGCTACTGCATGGAAGTAAGCAGTATTTCTATCACCCTCCTTAATGTTCCTATCTCTAGACCTTTGTTTGGCTTTGATTTCTTCTCGGAGCCAAATTTTCTTGAGCTCTCCATGGACAAAGTTTAATTTATTAGTCTCAGCCTCAGAGAGGTCAGTTGTTTTTGCCTTAATATCTAGAGAATCAAACTCAAGGGGGAGACGCCTTTTGTATCTTCTAAGATTAGCTTCCTCATTGGAGTTGCACCCTTTGGTAGTTCTTCTAAATCTCCTGATTTTGATCTACCAATTTTCTAGGGGGCAGCTGCTCCCAGTAGGCTCATTCCAGATTTTCCTGACTAGCTCAGTAAAATCTTCTCTAAGCAACCACCAGTTTTCAAATTTAAAAGTATTGCTCTTTGGAGTTTGGTTAAGACCAGAGTCCCAGAGCAAAGGAGTGTGGTCACTACCACAGCTGGGCAGAGCTCTACAACTAGAAAGGGGAAAGAAACTATCTAATTCTGTGTCACAGAAAATTCTGTCAATGGTGGACAAAATCAAGTCTACTTGATTATTGGCCCAGGTAAATTTCCTAGAAGAAAGTTTAATTTCAAGCAAGCTCCAGATCTCAATCCAGGCATTGAAGCAGTCACTCCATTTATGATTAATGGAACCATTGCTTTTATCTGCAGCATTCCTAACTAAATTAAAATCCCCTCCAATCAGGGTGGGAATGTGAGTATTTAGAAATAAGGTATGAAGTTCAGAAATAAAAGCTTCTTTGCCTTCCTCATAAGGAGATCCATAAACAGTGATAATCCTAAAGGTTTGACCAGTAGTTTTCAAATTAACTAAACAACTAACAGAAAAGTCTAGGTGTGACCAAGCAACAGCCTCCAAAATGCTTAAATCTATTCCCATCAGGATGCCTCCAGCAGATCCTTTGGATGGAAGAACATGCCAGTCAAAATCTCTGTTGCTAATGAGAGATTTAAGAAAAGAAGAGGAAAAATCCTCTTTCTTAGTTTCCTGGAACCCAAGGATGGTAGCATGGGTTTTGTTAATGGTGTCAATAATAAGGGATTTCCTACCAGGAGCAGCAATACCTCTAATATTCCAGAATAGAGCATTCCTAGAGAAATGTTGTTCCTAGGGTGCTTGCCCTGTTTATGTCTACAAATAAGAGACCAGAGACCCTCACTTGGCTCAGTAGTGGGGTCAACGCAGTCTAAACTAGAACTACTATATAGAGAAAAATTCTCACAAACAGAGCCTTCAAATCTATTTTGGTGAGGATAAATAAAGGAAGAGCATTCAATGCCATCATTAAGAGAAGTAACATCTACACCAATCTTAGCAGCAATGGCATTGAAGGAAGGATCATTAAAGTTGGAGAAGGAAGTGTGTTTCATACCCTGGGGTTTTTGCACTACCAGGTTCTGAACCTCTTTGAGCTGTTGAGCCTTTTCAATAATGGTTCTCTTGTCACCAGCTACCCTGGCACAGGTTCTGGTGGCTTGAACAGGACCCCATTTGGGAAAGTGCTTCTCCTTAGGAAGGGCAGGGAAGTCAGAGTTGTATTTTGAGTCCAAATTGTCTGAGAGTTCAGTTGTTTCTCCTTAGGAAGTGCCTCATGATCCTCTTGTAGATCTACAGAACCTTCTAATTCCATCAGATCATCATCTTCCAGGAGCTCCATTTCCCTAAGGAGGTTCAATCCATCAGTTTCATCAAGCACAGAATTCAAGATCTTTTCCTGGATGCTGAGTTGAGGAGTGTATGGAGAATCAAGGAGGTGTGTCTTTAGGACTGAAGTGGGTGTAGTTTCTCCAAGCATCTGATTGTGGCCAAAAGACTGTCCTCTGATGTTAGGGGGCCCAGAATTGGCAGCAGGCCCTTTATCTGATTCAGATCTAGAGATCCTGTTGGATTCAGCATCTTTAGTAAGATTGGTACCAGTTTTAGCTGCAGAGACATATGTACCAGCAGAGAGGTTGGTGGAGGTGCCAGTTTCAGTGGGGGTTAAGGACTCCACCTCAATGAGTAGCCTGTAGATTTTGTTCCCAACTCCAAAAAGCCTTTCAGTAGGGATTTTGAAGGGATCTTTACATAAGATTTTGACCCTAACAGTTTCATAGAATGACTTGAAATTATGCTGCCAATTCACATCCAGTAAGACCCCCAGAGTGGAAGTGATTTGATCCAGCATAGTCCAGTCACACCACTTGGGGGTTCAATTTCCTGATCTTGATCCAAGTTTCCTGGAGGTCCTCTTCAGCCTCAATCATGCCTTTCCAGACTTCAACATAGACTACAACATTGTCTTTTTTGAGACCAAAACAGGGGTATCCAGCAACTTGAACTACATCTATTTCAGGAGGGAATTTGACCAAGAATGTCCACTCATCTAGGGCATTGATTGTCCAGGGCCAGTTGGTTTTGTAAATGTCTACAAACTTAGTGGCAAGTTCCTGCTTGGTCACTTCACCAACTTCTACCAGAACAATCCCCACATTCTTCAGGGAGCCATGATACTGAGCATTTTCATTAGGTGGGTCTATGTGGTAGAACCCTAATCCTGGAGCAGCACTTCCAACATATCTAGTAGAACTGTGGGTTTTCCTTCTGGCAGGGCAATTATCAACTTTATGGGTAACCATTTTGCATATAAAGCAACTCTTGGGATTGACACATTTATCCAAATGATGCCCTGGTTCCCCACAGTTGTAGCAGATCACCTCAGAGTATGCCATAAGGCCCGAAGCAGGGGCATGAGCAGTTTTTTGGATGTCCTGTCTCTTCTTTTGCTAATTCTTGCCTTGAGATTTCCCACTGATCTGAGAGTCAGAACCACCAGCAGATTGATCTTGGGCAATTACAGGAGCATGTCCAGATTGTGCCCCCATTTGGGGCGGAGGTGAGCCGTACCACTGCCCAACCGGCGCCCCCCCATTGTGATAGGGGAAATTCATCGGAGTTCCTGGTTCCTTCTCATCCTCCAGCTAGATGTTGTCTCTCAGGAAGCAGAAATAACCACCAGACAACTCAATTGAAGCAGATTGCAAGCCTAATTTCAATCTTCTGCAGGTTTGGGGGAGAGGTAAGGTAGGGGATCCACCTGCTCCGGCTCCGGTGGCGTGCTGGTGGGCATGAGTCCAGTCAAGCATTCTCATCTCGCAGCACGGCGTGGATCTCCTGAATTCACTTCTCCTTTCGCACATCGAACGAACGCAATCGGCGTCTCCCAGGGGTGGGGCATCCTGTGCTTCTCTGAGAAATCTCCTTTGAAGTAGATCCACAGGGCTAGATTCAGCAGCTCCCAATCCACATGATCCTTGCACATCCGAGCATACATGCGCGAGTGAGAGAACGGATTCGGTCCCTCCTCGGCTTCCTCCCTCGTAGCTTCCTCCTCTGCTTCCCTCCATTCGCGCGTGCACTGGGTCCGGGAGAGAGCGTCGTCACGGATCCGCATCGCCCGCTCCCTCCATCTCCTCCCTCGAGTCTCCGGCAGCACCGCCGGTGCGACGGAGTTGAGCGGCTGGAGCATCCGCGGGAAGGCTTTGTAGACATATGGGAGATGCATCTTGTACATCTGCCTGTCTTCCGGCCATTCCCCCATGGATCTGGTCAGCGACTCCATGGGGCGCGCGAGCAGACTTGCTGAGGGGGGCAGGCGCGCTCGGAGTCAGGAGGTGGGGGGTGGCGGCGAGATCTATGGCAGCGGCGAGGGTGGAGGTAGTGGCGGGGGCAGCGATGAGGGTGAAGGTGGTGGCGGGGGCGAAGGGGATCGCGAGAGCGGTCATGCGAGAGCGGTCATCTATTTGCCAATTATGTGAACTAAACAGTCAGCATATAAAATAATTTAAATATATATAATATAGTTAGAAGGGAAACATAAGTTGGACCTGGCGTTCCTATTCTTATATAGAAAAATAGAACACACCTCTGCGTTTTCTTCAAAAAAATACATAAATTGGGCTGCCAAAAATAAAACCTCGGATGGGAGGTCCATAGGCCGGTCGATACATGACGGGCCTAAGAAAATACAAACAGGCCTATGGACCTCCCATCCGAGGTCGTGGGCTGCGCATGTTAAAAATGAAGCCTAGACAGGGCAGCCCAAAACCACGTCCAACACTTGCCAAAACTTCGTCCCTCATTTTCTCTGTGTTTCGCATACTCGACATTGTGTGGGCATTCTGACTGTGCATCATATGAAGATGTGCTATGCATGAATGTTGATTAGCATGATGTTAACTGGCTGGTAGTTCCATTTTCGACCATGAATAAAACTTCCAACATTATGTTAACCCTGTTTGAAAAGGCCGTGTTAATATAAATGCTCTGCCTCTGAAAGTTGCAGTTTGTTATCTGAAACTGAACTTGCAGTTTCTTATCTGAAACTGAAACTTGTTGTTTCTTCTCTGAGAATCACATTGTCTGCACTTTTATACTTCTATGAAACTACATTTTTTAAGTGCTAAAAATAGATCTCTAGAATTCATAAAATACTTCATATGCTTAATACTGCAAATCTGAAATTCAAAAGACATTCACATCTGAAAGTACTCTCAAAATACACAACACAAAATGCAATTCACAACCTGCAAATACTGACAACCCTAAGCTCCTCCTGACAATTCACAACCTGCCTGACTATTGGGTTGGGGGGCAGCCCCCTCCTATTCCTCGGCGGCAGACAGATGCCCTGTGAGACGATGTGAACGGCGAGGGAGACGATGGCTGGGAAGCGTCGTCGGGCCAACTACTTTTCTCCTCTTGCAGTTGGGTTCGGTCGACGAAGACTCCACCGGCTTGCTTTGGCAGGACACCCTCACAAACGCCACCCTGTAGATGCTCGATCCTTCAATCTCTGGTGGATGCTCCATCTGGGATCGATACTCCCACCACCGCTCCCTCACGATCGGATTCGGTGAATCTGTTTGCTCCATGGCCCAGAGGAGCAGCTCTATGTACTCCAGCGCGACTCCCTCCAGGAGTATCGCCGCCTTTTCGCTCTGTTGCAGATATTTGGCCATGGATGTCGCCGTCGCCGCTAGTTGGTCCTTGTTGTCAAACCAAGACTGTATCTCCAACATCCTAGCTAGCTTCATAGGGTCGCCATATATGATCCTCATGTATCGGTTGTACTCCTCCATCGATCTACTTCTCCAGAGCACCTTCACTCTCCGGCGGTGGTTTTTGAATGGAAGAGGAGAGGAGCAGCGCTGGTTTTGGATTAGAATAGGAGAGGAGCGACGCTGGTTTTGGACTGGAACAGGAGAGGAGGGGCGGTGGTTTTGAAATGGAAGAGGAGAGGAGCCGCGCTGCATTTAGATTGGAACAGGAGAGGAGCGGCGATGGTTTAAGAGGAGAAGAGCGGAAGAGCGGCGCTGGTCTTGGAAGTATTTTTTTGTTGTTTTGCATATTTTGGGTCAAAGTTTGACCACGTATTGTATTTGACAAGCAAAATGTGAATGCGTGTCACCAAAAATTGTATCGTTTGGTTCGTATCTGAATGTACTTTCAAATTATATTATTTTTGCAACGTATAACATATATTTTATATGCGAAAATCATGGTCAATTATGACCCAGAATAAAAGGGAGACTAATTAATGTGGGGTCGCTTTCTTAATTGAAGGGTAAATTGATTTTGATTTTGATCCAGTCACAGCACGCCGGCCCTCTCGTCCAATCCTAAATCGCTGTCGCACGCTCCTCTCCCTCTTCTCCATCGCAAAACCACCTCCTCTCCTCACCATCATCTCCATTCCAAAACCACCATCTCGCCTCTCCCTCTTCTGATCTTCTCCATTGCAAAACCACCTCCTCTCCTCTCCATCATCTCCATTCCAAAACCACCGTCTCACCTCTCCCTCTTCTCTACTGCAAGACAACTGTCTCTCCTCCATTTTCTAGACACTTTGCTCCATGGCGCGGGTGCAATCCATGGATACAAAATTAGTATAGTGTATACTATTTAAAAGTCGAGGGCGGGGCTTTTCCTGTGCAGTAGGCGGCGGGGCAGTTCTGCCTAGTCGGTTCGATAGAGACGCGAGAAGACGAGGGAGTAGGCTGCTGCAAACGTAGGGCTGTGTGATTTGACAGCGAGTTACTGCTGGATAGGTGGGGCCCCGTGATTTGACTTGCCATTATCATTTTAACTGCGGCTCTACGACCGGCGTGAGTCTCCTGATTCCTGACCACCTCCATACAGGTGCCTCTCCCAATGCTCCACCATGTAGTAGAGGCTGGCTCTTGCATGAGAGCCCACTTCTCCACTTTTTCCTTGCCTCTCTTTCCTCCACATATGCAAAAATGCCATGTAAAGAGCACTATTGTACTTACTTTTACTTGCTCCTACAGGTGCTTAAGCTTGCCACATAGGCATAAAGTCTGATGTGGCAAGTTAATCAAGAAGAGAGAGACTAGTTTGGTGACCCAAGGAAGAAACGGTGCTAAGCGCATGTACCTAGGTTAAAAGACAATTTTGAGTCTATAGCTAATTAAATGAAGCAAACTTAGCAACACCATTTCATTGGAAGAGGTCACTCCTTGGCAAATGCAATTAATACTAGTACTCCCTGTGTCCCATAATATAAGAACGTTTTTGGCACTACACTAGTGTCAAAAACATTCTTATATTATGGGACGGAGGGAGTACAAAGAAAGAGATAGAGAGGAGTAAAAAAATACACTTATAGCCAACCTTATTGCCAACCTTGTTGTAGTATGAGTGACTAAGTGATGACTATGTATGACATGCCAACATCAGATAGCCTAACACACCATGTTAAATCTCCGACAGCGCGACCGCGCGAGCAACGCGATGGTCGTGGTAGGCGCGACCATGATACGGGCTGCTGGCAGCCCTTGGATTTGAGATCAAACGGTCGCATGCTAAGTTGCTGAAAATTTGCAGAATAAACCTCCAGGATAGGATATTCACCCTTAGGTCTAGAATCACGCCATGCAACCGTTCGATCTCAGGTCCAAGGGCTATCGGAAGCCCGTATCATGGGAGAATGGAAAGCCACTACCCTACCGTTCGCACACTGGCAGTTCGCTCCTACTTGTCCCGGCACGTCCTTCAATACTACTGTGGTTCGCTCCTAGTCGTCCCGTCCATTCACATTACGGCTGTTCCACTAATCCTAACCCTCCTCCCAAATCCATGGCGTCCCAAATCTCCATGATCAGCGATGAGTACAAGGTTAGAACCATCACCGGCGATGAGTTCGACGTCATCTACACCCGTTCTTCCGCGACGGTGAAAGGATGCCTTTCTCGCTTCAGATGCATGTTCGAAAACTCAAATGATGAGTGGGTCACTGGGATAGATGTTGAGTACACCACAGTCCTGGGACCAGAGAAGGAACTAAAGGATGAAGAGAGGAAGAAGCCCGCCGTGATCCAAGTTTGTGTACATAACGTTTGCTTGGTCTACCACATATGCTATGGCGACATTGAGTGCCAGGATTTTAAGAACTTCCTCAAGGACAAAATAGTGAAATTTGTTACTGTAGACTTTAAGAATGACAGGGATGTCTTGCGTCGGATAGGTCTTGTTGTAGGCAACCCCTTCGACCTCCAGAAGAATCGGCTGGTGTCCTCTCGTCAGCCTTCAATGCTGACCCTGACATGAGCCATGGTTCATCCTTCATACGGTAAACTGGAGAAACCTCCATACATGTTTCATCGTCATGCATGGCAGCGGAATGTACTAGATATAGACCACATCCACTACGCTGCAATGGATGGCTACCTTTGCTTCAATATCTACAAGGGTTGGATGAAGAGCAACAGCCAAGTGTGTGGTTCAAGCAAAGAAGTATCGGCCAAGAGGAAGAGGGACAAGGACGAAGTCGAGGACGTGGACGAGGACTCTGAGTAAGGTGGCAGTGTCGTTGCTCATGGTGGTTCTAATGCAGTGTCTACCAGAATAGTTGCAAAGTTTAATTTCAGGTGTGCTTAATTTAATTTGAGGGGTGTGTTGTGCTGAGCCCCCAGCAGAACTATGTTATGTTTCTTCTCGTTACTTTAACTCTTCAGTACATACATACTAGTATCTCTTAAATTTCATCTTTTAGTTGGTATAGTACTACCACTCGTTTCTTCACATTATATACGTACAATATATATGGCCAACATCATATAGCCAGCAGTTTAGTTGTCAAAGAATTTCAGGGTGCTTAGTTTTGTCAAAGAATTCCAGGATGCTTAGAGGGTGCTTGGATCCAAGGGACTTATTTTAGTCTGACTAAAAATAGTCTATTTAAGAGGCTAAAGTTCCAAGCACCCCTGACTAAAGAGGGGCTAAAACTAGTCTTGAGACTAAAAAAATTTAGTCACGGGTACCCCTACTAAAATGTGGATTAGTCCTCTCTCTACTCATTTAACTCCTCTCCTTTAACACAGGCGAGTTCTGGATTGGAGGGTTTGGAGGATAATAAATGCTCATTAACTTGATTTTAGCCTTTTTAGTATTTGGATCCAAGCATGGGTGAGGCTAGCATGTTTTAGTCCCACTACTTTTAGTCATGGGACAAAACGTATCCAAGCACCCTCTTAGTTTTATTTGAGGGGTGGGTTGTGCTGGACACCATTATTGTGACTAGCCTTTTTAATAGTACTATATGCATAAATTGGCGACGAGCGCTCTCTATATGTACCACCTTTTTTTTATTTCAAGTTTTGCTCCATGGCGCAATCCATCGATACTACTGTTGTACAAAAGTATACACTTTTTAAAAGGCTAGAGGGCGGGGAAATCTAGCTTGGTAGGTTTCACGAGAGGTGAGGGCCTTTGTGATTTGACGGCTCATTACTACTGGAAGGCGGGGCCTTGTGATTTTACTGCTCGTATAAATGCGCCGATGACCTGATCGAGGAGGAGCAAAGAACCGTGCGGTATACTCAAGTTTTCCACTGGAGTAGTACTGCGACAGAGGAGCATGAAACACGGTAGCCCAGTGCCATATGGCAAGAAAAATGATCTAATTTGCTAGTCATATCATTGTTAGCATTGTTCTATTCATTCCCTAAAAAACCATTGTTCTATTCATGCCTCGCAGAGATCGTGACACATGAGGAGAAACACCCGAAGCAAAAGATGAAACACATGAGCAAAATAAGAAGGAAGATTATCACCCCAAATGATCTAATTTGCTGCGGAGTCGTAACTGCTTCTTCATCTCCTCCACGACCTCCATCTCCTTGCGCGTCTCCTCTGCCATCTTCTTCATTTTGTCCATGACGCAGGATTTCTCGACGTGAGCCTTCATCATCTATTCCACGGCCGCATTACGTACCTTGACAGCAGTCGGGTGCTCGATGCGGAGCTTCACCAACTCCTCCTTTTGTTCCATGACGAGGGCCTGCAGCATCTTCATCGAGGAACTACTATTCTCATGCAGCTTCTTCCAGTCGGTGTTCTTCTCCTTCAACAAGTCGATCTCGTGGCAGAGCTTCGCCTTGTCCTCCTGAAGTCGCAGGATTTCGCCGGTCGCCTTCTTCTCCGAGGCAATGCTCTTCTTCAGCAGCATCACCAAGCCGGCGGTCAACTGCCCCTGCTGATTGAGCTCAGCGGGCATGTCATCGAGGCTCTCCTTCAGCAACTCCATCAAGCCTTGGATGAACTCCTTCTGCTTATTGAGGTGCTTATTGAGCTGACCGGGCATGCCGATGAGGGATAACGACTCCAGCTCCGCCGGATCGGCATGTTCGCCTCTGCGGCTAGGGCGCTCCTGGGAGCCATCGCCTGCCCGTGAGAGATCTTTCGAGGTCTCTGTGTGGAGGCGAGCCCTCTCTTTTTTTCTGCAGCCTTGGTTGCCGTTCCCTTGTTACGAGTAGTTCTCGACCCAGAGCTCTGCTCACCGGCCATGGCAACGACGGACGAAGAAGAAGCACTTATGAGGAGGAAAGGTAGAGTAATTTTCGGTTAGGTAGTTCCCCTTTTTATAACCTAAGTATTAGCACTAGTACTAATACCTGCATAGTGGGAACACGTTCAGGTTTGGTACGTACTAGTAGGTGTGAGCAGACTTTCGAACGTGATGGGAACAAGGTAAAGATTAATTGATGGTTTTGGTTTCGAGGCCCGAAACGGCTCCCGGTGAGTTTAGCGGAACATAAATTTCAAGTACTACACTGCTCAAATGTGTAAATATTATGTTACTGTCAAAAATTGGCACAAAATATGAAGGAGACCAATGGAAGTACTACTAGCAACCCATGATTTAACTACTCACATGCGTGTAGTGGAGTAATAATGTCTTTCTTCCGCCCTCACGTCCACTCAATTTACATGCGCTGTATTAATTGACCATCAATGAAGTGAACGACTTTACACGCGTCAAATTATCACATGGGGTGGATCTTCGTACAAAATTGCGTCCGCCCGTGTACCCACGTGTGCGTGCGAGGGAATGAGTGTGTGCGTGGCGTGCGTGCACATCTTTGCTTTGTGCATGTACCGCCAGTATGGCTCAGGGAGGACGAGTACATTCTTCTGGAACTAGCAGTACGTCGTTGTGATCAATCCACGCAAGGAGGTCGCGACAACGCCTCCACATGTGCCACGTGGCTTCATGAACTGTAAGAGAGACACTGTGTAGCATGCCATTGGTATTCTAATTTACGTGTTTTGCACATACTCAAAGTACTAGTAAGGTACACGTGCATTGTACGCATCAGATTTTGTAACCAAATTATGAATAAATACCACACTATAGCATGTAAGCTCTGAGTCATATATGCCTGATGTAGCCCTTCGTTTAATTCTTATAGTTCATCTCATTCAAAATCAATTAGTTTTTATAAAAAAAGCTAAGAACGCGGGAATAGGAAAAACATGGGATTATAGTGGAATGTCGTCTTGAATCCTACAGGATTGTACGAGTGTTTGATTGTGCATAGAAAAAACGCAGAATTCTTTCAAAGAGGTTTGAGTGGATGGGATGTTTCCTATGAAATCTAGTGCAAATGAATCATATGGAAAAATTCCTATGGTTTACAATCCTATGAATCAAACAACCAAGATAGGAAAAATTCCTAATGATTAGAATCCTCCAAAATTCCTTTGAGAATCCTTTGAATCAAAAAAGCCCTTAATCTATTTTTTGATTCATAGAATTGTGCGTTGTAAAGCATAAAGTAAAAACAAATAATGGAAATTCAACTAGAAAAAAAGTTTGGGCAGTTATGATACGGAAGATTCTAGAACAAAAGAGAACCACTATTGTTTTGAGGTTTGTGCATTATGCTTAAGTTCAGCCATGGAGTCTGCTAGATTGTACATGTGGCAAAATCCGGTGGGGGGCTAGAAGATGGTGCGAGGGGCCGAGTGGAGGGAGACTATGAAGGAATGCACAAGTGCGAGATCGATATTTAGAGAGAGGGGGCGAACACGTGCGCTGTTGCGCGCAATGGCGGAGCCATGAAAAATAAATGAGCTAGGGGGCCAAGCATTGCTAATCCTTTACGAGGAGGGTCAATTCATGAACTTAAACCATTTTTAGCAGCAATTGTCTAATGATCACATTCATATTAGCCTCGATATATAGTGATGTTAGGGGGGAGGGGGGAGGGCCCTTAGTGCCCCCTGTCTTCGCCATTGTGCATGCGTTTGAGAGATGAAGCGGAAGGCATGGATGATGAGAGGGGGGCGTTGGATATATAATTAATGTGGGTGTATTAGCTATATATGTTAATCCTATATAGAGAGGTATAGATTGATCGATGTGGACGTGGGAAAGAGGGTGAGACCTCACTGGATATATCGATTGATCGGTTTGTGTGGAAAACTATGAAAGACCTAGCTATATACACACTTACATAGAGGAACATCGATCGTTGCACATGCAGGCGTGAGAGATAAAGAATGCCGATATGATGGAGAGGGGGATGTCTGTGGGTGTGTGCCTTCATGGGAGACCGACCTGAAGAAAAAGATTGCATGCGTGCGATGGATAATGCCGACTGGTAGTGTGTGTGCATGCATGCATGAGAGAAAGTTAGTGGTACAATTATAAAGAGAAGACTACCGTGTGGGTGTAAAAGAATAGGTGAGGTCATAATCAATGTAAAGTTGAATTCAAATATTTGAATAAGTGATCATGATGTTTGAAACCCATGCATGCATGAACTTAACGGAGATCTGCGCGGTATGGTTTGGAAACGAGCATGTTGTAATGTATACACATTGAACAAGGTCAGACTAATTTGAATTTGAGATACCGATGGCAGACATCATTTGGCTACCTCGCATCCGTGCATGGACACACTATTCTAATTGGAGATGATGGGCGGCTTTCGCATCACATATCTATATCTATACCCCTATATATATATATTATATTTTATATTTTTTTATATTGTGTGCGGGTAACTTTAACTTTGAAAGATGGTCGTTGGATGAGGCGAATCCGATGGTACAAAGATGGCAAATTTGAGCACTACTGGCCGTTGGATATCATCTAGATTCCACCAGATTTCGCCACATGTATAATCTAGAAGACTCCATGGTTGAACTTAAGCATAATGCACAAACATCAAAACACAAGCACTTCTTATTTGTTCTGGAATCTTCCATATCAGAATTGCCCAAATGTTTTTCTACATGATTTGCCATTATTTGTTTCTACTTTATGGCTTACGACGCACAATTCCATGAATCTTAAAATAGATTAGCTTTCTTATAAAAACTAGATGATTTTGAATGAAATGAACTATAAGAATTAAATGAACATCTACATCATGCATATATGACTCAAAGCTTGCATGCTATAATGTGGTATTTATTCATAATTTGGTTGCCAAATCGCATGCGTGCAATGCACGTGTACCTTACTCTAGTCTAAATGGTGTTTGTGTGTGTGTTGTGCGTGTTGAGGTGCAAATTGTCTTTTTTGGGTACACGTTAAGCTTGTTCTTCCAAAATTTCAAGCCGCGCCTTGTTATGCCAAAAATTCAAGCTAGCGTCTTTGTCTATCGTGCTGCGAAACTTCCGCCTCTTCAACCCGCGCCTTGTTAGCCCGAAATATTTAAGATATATCTTTGTCTCGTTGTGCTCCGACAACTCCCTCCATCTCAGCCCGCGCCTTGCTATTCCGAAATTACAACGCGCACGAAAACTCCCACCTCCTGTGAAATCCCGACACGTGAAATGCCCGTGGTACCCCTGAACCGAAAGAACCACCTCAAATCGGTGGGGGTACTTTCGTAACTTACCCCACATTTCGGACAAGCGCGTCTCTAAGCCATGGTCCCCCACTGCCATCCCATCCGCCCACCCATTCGTACACCGAGGCCGTGAAAACCCGCGACGAAACCCCACACCCTGCTCCGTCCGCCACCCAGCCGGAGCCTCTTCCCCGATGACGTCGTCCACGGCAACACCTCGATGTCCCTCATCCACCATACCAGATGAGGATCCGTCGTCGGTCTCATGGTCCCGCCAGTTCAGCCACCCCGTCCTCCACCTCCAAGGAGTTGTCCCGATGTTCCCCTCATCTTTCGCACCACCTCCATTCCCACACCACCGTCTTCACCTGCACCACCGGAAGAGCATCATCATCGCCGTTTCCTCAGATGATGTTGCGGCCTAATCGGCGCCACCAAAGAGGTTGTACACTAATCGCCGCATTTTCTTCTTGATTCGATTTCACGATGCCGCCGGCGCTCGGTCCCGAGCCGACACGGCACGGCTCCATCCACGGCGGTGTCGCCGGCCACTTCCTCCACGGCGTCGCTCCCTCGGCAGCGACGTCCACATCAGTAGGAGCTGCTGCTGCTTTATCTCTCGCTCGCGCTGCTGCTCTACTCTTGCTCTCAGTCCCCTGCCTGTTCTGCTCTTGCTATTGCTCTTGCTCGCGCTGCTGCTCTCGCTCTTGCTCTTGCTTGCGATGCTGCTCCGATTTAGCTACACTTCAGTCGACTGAATCGACTTTTGGGTCAGTCGATTTTCAGGGGGAGGGGGGCTCGTTAGGGTGAAGGAAGAACC
>NC_041386.1:512334209-512458695 GCF_002162155.2 Triticum dicoccoides | reverse complement strand
GGCGGTCGCCGGCGGTGGCGGGGTGTTGGCGGGGCGGTGGGGTGGGGATCGTTGGAGAAAAAGCTTGGCATGAGGGGGGCTAGAGGGATGGCCGAGGCGGCGGCGGACCGGTGGTGGGGAGTGTTTTTGGGGCGGGCGGGGCGGTGCACCGCCGGCCGCGGGCGGCGGGGGGCTACTATTTGGCTGGTGGTAGCTGGCGGCTCAGGGGGGTGGAGGTTGAAGATGAACCACATGCCCTTGATTTCGTATCCAACAGCTGCAAAATCGACTGACCAGAGATGAAAAAGTCAGTCGGCCGACATGTAGCCTCACCTTGCTAGTGCGTTCAGTTTTGACAGCAAAATTCAGTTTTGACAGCAAATTCAGTTTCGACAGTTAAGTTTAGTTTTGACAGTTAAGTTTAGTTTCGACAGTTAAATTCAGTTTCGACAGTTAAGTTCAGAGATAAGCTGCTGATGTATTTTACATCTAGCACTTTGTGGTTATGTATTTTACGTCATGTATTGGAGATGCTATTAGAATTCCACTCAGGTTAACGTTGTTCGTTGTCTCTCTTGTCCTGCTTCAGCCTCAGCGTCGTACAACTCACCGGAGCTGATCCAACAGCGAAACCCTCCATCACAGCGGAGCAGTACCTCGGGCTCCATCTCCAGACGCCTAAGATCTTCTTCCCCTCCTCCGACAGCCAAGTCAGCCGGAGCATCCTCACCGGCCAACCCAATCACGCTGAGATCGACATGGCTTCGCCAAAGAGGTTGTACACTTGTTGCATCTCTTTTTTACTCTACATGTTATATATATTGTCCACTGAGCACTCGTAGTAACGGGAAATACGATTATTTTATCCTACTATATGACAAGCAGTGAGGTACCAGGCAACTTAGCTATCCGTGATGGACTCTCTTGAATGCCATTATTATTTATCTTTGCATGTTTGAGCTGTGCATTTGTCGATGGGCCTGGGAGTTGAGCTAGTATGGCAGTGGCCTGGGTCCAATGTAATAGAAGTAGCACAAAAACATTTTTCCAGTGTAGGATTTTCCTTGCTCAAGCCTGCCTACTAGAATCACCAGTGCTTGAAAGGAAAAGTGAATGAAAAACATCGGAATTGGAAAGTTTCCTATGGTACTACTTTTCATGAATTTGGTGCAAAGGAATGGAGCAAAGGAAAACTGTAGGATTTGTTCCTTTAGTGTCTCCTTGAAAGAAAAACCGTAGGAATTCTAATTTCCACTTCTCCTCCTTTTCATATTCCTATTCATCAAGCACAAGACTAAGAGATAGTAGCATAATAGCATTATAACCGTACATTTTCTTGCGGTTTGACTTAATCTCACCATGCTTTTTTGCATCTTGTGATCTTCCAATTGTTGTGAATCAAACACCCAGATTGGCAGAAATCCTGTGTTTTTAAATTCTCTGTTTTGCACGTGCATTCCTATCTATTTCCTATCCCTGCATTGTTAGAATCCTCAAATTCAAACAAGCCCTTACTCAATTACTTCTGTTATAGATATGTGTCAAAGAAAACCTTGTGTGGTTTGTCCTGCTCCTGCGGCGTTGTGTTCCACCCCAACTCAGCTGCTCCAATGATGGAAGGGTTCACCACAGCAGGCATCCGCTCTCCAGACTGTCTTTCGCCGCCTCAGATCTTCTTCCCCGCCGCCGGCAGCCACGACAACTGCATTACCATCATCAACTGAGCAGATGACCTTGAGGACTACACGGGTCCACAAGAGAGGTCGCACTCTTCCGTGTCTGCTTACGTTATGCGTCGCTTAATATGATGACATGCTACATTATCGTCGTGTTCACCTATTAGACTCCGAGTCAGGTCCAAACTGATGCTGAAACTTGAGTTTTTAAATGGTTGTGGGGTACATATTGGGGCAGCAATCAGTACTATTTGTCTACTATCTGGTTAATCTCCGGTGTCTACTATGAGTTTCATGTTGGGTGCAAACAAACATTAAAGGAGCCATTATCTGTATTTTTTAACTAAAGCTACTATCTGCATGCTATCATTTGTTTTGGGTCTATCCACAGTTTGCTACCATCACTCTAGATTTGTGCATGCACTCCTTACATAATCTCACTATGTTTTATTCCTATGCATGCCAGTTATTGTACACAATGGAACTGATCATGTAGAGCAAAAGAGACGAGCCTTGCGTGGCAATAAAATTTCATGCAGACGTCGTTCCATTGTGGGCGCAAAGGCAGCCCCCTCCACCCATTTCAGATCGTAATCAAGAGGAACATAACTGTTCTGAGGGGGATTCAGAAGGAGAAGACCACTCCTATTTACCCCATGAGGTCTTCGCTCTAACTTGGCATGCTGATGTTGGTAATATCATGCATATGGCGCCTTGCATTGCTTACTGTATACATAGAAGATGTCATCTGCTTAGTTTAGACATGCTTTGTGTCAATGCCATCTGTTTAGTTTCTTTATCGTATATGTGAATCATGCAATGCCATCTTGTCTAGCCAGGCATCATATATGTGAATTTTGCAATGCCACGCTGGTTAGCCAGTCATCTTATATGTGAATTATATCATGCCATCATTTTTTTATTACGTGTTAAATTTGTCAACAATTTTAGTACATTCAATTACTCTTCCTATGCATCAGCCATTCGGCACGGTCATGGAAAAATCTGGAGTGGAAACAAGGTCTTCAGAGCAGACAATGCTATCTGACGAAGCACATGTCCTGCTGGTTACTGATAGCTCCTCAGAGGAAGATTCAGAGACAGATGACCAGTCATATCCCCCCCAAGGTGCATGCCCTAACTTGGCAGGGTTATGTTGCTCATATCGTGTGTATGGTATCTTGCATTGCTATGTCATTTGCTTAGTTTAGACATGCTTTGTGTGAATGCCACCTGTTTAGTGTCTAATTATCATATATGTGAATTATGCAATGTCATCTTGTTGCAAGACATTATATATGTGAATTATGCAATGTTATCTTGTTGCAAGGCATTATGTATGTGAATTATGCAATGCCATGCTGTTTAGGCAAGCGTCATATATGTGAATTATATCATGTCGTCCTTTTTTTGTATTTCTCATTGCTTTTGTTGACAATGTTTGTATATTCAACTGCTCTTCCTATGCATCAGCCATTTGAATTGGTGATGGAGAAATCTGGGGTGAAAACAAGGTCTTTAGAGCAGACAATGCTACCTGCTGAAGCAGATATCTTGCTGGTTACAGATAGCTCTTCAAAGGAGGATTCAGAGGCAGATGACCAGTCCTATTATCCCCCTAAGGTGTATGCTCAAACTTGGAAGGGTTATATTACTCATATAATGCATATGTTGTATTACAATGCTTAGTTTTTACATCATATACACAATATTGAATGCCATCTCCTTAGTTGACACATCATATATGCGATTGCCCTCTGCTCACTTCCTTACTATATAAATCATATATTTGAATTATGTCATGCCATGATGTTTACATAGACAGCATGTATCTGAATTATGGCATGCCAACCCATTTTCTAAAGACATAATATAGTTATATCATCTCATCTTGTTTACATAGTCATCATATTTTAAATTATGTCATTCTATCCGTGAATTATATCATGCCATCATGTTTCCATCGACGACATGTTTGTGATTTATGGCATGCCAACCACTTTAATAGACACATCATATAGTTATATCATGTCATCCTGTTTACATAGTCATCATATTTTGAAGTATGTCATTCTATCATGTTTAGTTAGCCATCATACATGTGAAATTGTGTCATGCTATCCTGTTTAATTAGCCATCATATATGTGAAATTATGTCCTGCTATTCTGTTTGCTTAGACAACATAAATCTGAATTATTTCATGCCCTGTTTTCTTCCCTACTATCCATTGCACCTGTCTATCTTACAATGTCTGTACATTCAATTACTTTTCTTGTTTATCAACCATTTCAATTGGAGGGAGTGATGGTAGTATCTGTGGGAGTAAAAACATGGTCTTCAGAAAAGATCGTGCTACCTGCCGATGCAGATATAACCACGGTTGTACTTGCCCAAGAACCAGCCCCACCACACATAACCCACACTCATGCAGATTGTATCCCTACCCAGTTGGACAGAGAAGCAGCTACACCCCTTCTAACCCCAACCCCAGCAGATAGACACCCAGTTCCCATTGACACAGCACCGTCTCCACCACGGAGCACCCAAACACGAGCAGTTAGTAAGGCAACTGCAGTCCCCAAATCACGAGGACCACCACTCCGAACCCAAAGTCAACGCTTAAAGCAGAAGAAGAATTGTTCTCATGTCAGGTTCCGTAGCTATGGTTCATACTACTTTGCTCTTGCATCACTGTATTTACTGATACCAACTAATTTCAAATTTAAAGGATGCAATTGAAACTCCAATGGCGCAACAGGTATGTTTTAAACCTGTTTCTTCAACATGTTTGGTTGTTTGCTGGTGTAACTTGCTCTATGTTGATTTCAGTTTCAATTGAATAAACAGTTATGTTCTCATGCCATGCACATTACAAGTGTTGTTATTGCTGTGTAGTTTCCCACACTTATATTCTGTCTATGTTGCTTTGTCTTAAATAGATATGATTCGAACTATATCTATCTTGATTTGGCAACATAAACTAGAATGATATAGACCATACAGTGACCATACTACATATATATATATATATATATGTTTGTTTCATGCTGTTATCCTGTCCACCTTACTACTGAACTGTTTTACCAAAATGAGTCTCATATACTACATTGTAAACCTGAGATGTGTTTGTTTGTTTCTCTTTTAGAACACGGATAAAATATTGCAGGAGAGTACCCTGTTATGCAATGGTAAAGGAAGTAATGTAGATAAGGTTCAAGATAGTGAGACATCCCTGTTGGTCTCCAAGAAAGCTGATAAAAACTATACTGAAGACACTAAGACAACCCGAAAGTCCTGTCTTGATGTAGTGTTTGAGTTACTGGCTATCACTGCTAGCACCAGCTCTTTGAACTCGTTGCCTGAATCAGTTCGACTTCTTGAGTCTCAACTTCAAGTTGAAAGACATCGATCAGATGTATGTGACAGGAAGCCGAAGGACTGAGGAAGTCCCTGCAGAATTCAGATGCATACTTTCTGGTGCAACAGCAAGCGCTGGAGGACTTAAGCGCCAAACAAGAGAAAGTTAATAAGCTTGCTAAGCATCTTACCAGCATTATGGGTACCCAGGATATTGTTTCTTGAGCTCTTCTGAAGTGGTTTCAGTTCTGGACTTGTTTTGCTGTAGCGTTTATATGCTGCTGTGTTCCCTATATTTGCATTGGTGGCGAACTTCGATGCCCAGTGGATGTAATATGTGTAATAGCCATGATAGCCTAGTGTAAGTTGCTTGCTTATTTATTTCCTTGTTGTCTTGTTTATTTGTTTGCTTGTAGTCAGTGAAGTTCTTTTTCTGCGGTTTGCTAGTGGCTGCAATAACCTATTTTATAAAACTAGGCCACAATAACCGTGTGCTAATATTTACTATAGTGACACTGGGCCTCCTACGGGCCGTAGAAACAGTGGGCCTTCTACGGGCCGTATAAACAGTGTGCCTTCTATGGGCCGTAGAAACAGTGGGCCTTCTACGGGCCATAGAAACAATGGGCCTTCTACGGGCCATAGAAACAATGGGCCTTCTATGGGTCGTATCATCAATGGGCCTTATACGGGCCGTATGATCGATTGGCCAAACATGGGCCAAACAGACCAAATTCTGGCCATAAATGGGCTAGAGTTGGAATTGTCCGTTCATGGGCCGACCATAACGGGCCATCGTTAATAGGCCGTATTTGATGACACTATGAAAATGGCCCAACGTATTAACGGACCACAAACGTGCCGACTGTAACCATGGGCTGAATTTGGCCCACAAGCAGAAAATGACAGTAACGGGTTGTAAGTAAAGAATGCTGGAAAATAGCCCAAGAATAAATGGGCTCTGAGAAGGCCGAAAGATAACATGGGCTGGAAACGGCCCAACGGAATAACGGGCCGTTAATGGGTATAAAGTGATACACTGTTCTTTACGGGCCAGTTTCACCATGGGCCTTTAATGGGTGCAAAGTGATACACTGTTCATTATGGGCCAGTTTCACCACGAGCCATTAATAGGCCAAGAGTTACATAGGGCCTCATATGGGCCGAAAGACGTCATGGGCCATACATGGGCCAGAAGTGAAAACGGGCTGGAATCATATTGGATGGTCCAGATGACGCTACTAGGCCTAATTCGAATAGGGCGTAACGGGCCTTGGGTTAGTGGGCTGTAAATGGGCTATATGCGAACAGGCTGTTAACAGGCTTTCCATGGGCCGGCCCGCCGCTTTTTGACTAAGTCAAACGGGCCGGCCTTTTCACAGGAATGGGCCTCTGTTGGGCTGTGCCACGTGTCGATGTATCATAGGTGCCTTCTGTCCAATGAGTGGATGACATATGTCCCAGCGATGAGCCGACATGTGTTTCCTCCAGCCAATGATGATTTTACACGTGGAAAATCCCCATTGGTCGGGGCTGTTAACGGGTTATTAGATCCAAAACCCGACCTGATAGCTTAACGGTGTTCCGTTACGGTGGATGCCATGTGTCGGTCACCCTTGATGAAAGCACTTCTGTGACGCGCGATTTATCGTCATGGAAGTGGACACTTCCGTGATGATAATTTTGGTAATGTCATGGAACACTTCTACGACAGCACAGGTATGACTATCTTGATTCTGTCAAAAAATCATCATGGATGTACATGCATGACAGAAAACGCGACCTACTGTGACAAACACGTATCATCACGGAAGTGTATTTTTTTGTAGTGATATGTGCCCCGCATGATGGACTAGGAGTACACACTAGAAGACGATCCCGGTTCGTTCCTGGAGCCGGGCTGGGAAGAGGAAACGCTGGAAGCCGAGGCCTTCCAAGAGCCGCCCAAGGGCCTCGCCGACCATGCCAGCGACAATAGCTATAGGGTACCACTAATCTCTCAGGAACAGGCTTACGCTAACCATGGGTCGCGAGTGAATCAGGTCACAGCGGTGGACAATGGCCCCAGCGCTGAAGCCCCCCTCTCACCAGGGGAAGCGCATTGGGGGCTGTGGGGGAGGAGCTGGGAGCAAGGCCCCTCCCCGCATCGTACGGAGCAAGGCATCGCCCGGAGGTAGGTCCTCTGCCGAGGAGGCACTTGCGAGCCTTCCCCCCGGCAGAGGGCCCGTGATCCCCGACGGCGCCGCTAACGTCCCCTTTGCCCCTTGGTATCGTCCTGGTTTTCGGACACCCCAACGGTGGTCAAGGGCGGCGCAAGGTGGGGTCCTCGCCTGGCGATACGAAGTAAGGCTCACGCCTATGAAGGTCTCCACTCGTGACACTCTCACGTAATAATGAGTGGGGTTGTACACGCCCCGGAGTCTCCGGAGTGCCGCCCTCGGGCCTCGGGGGCTCCCGCCCACGTCCTAGTGGAAGCACCATGCTCCATGCTGGCCGTCGACACTGTCCCCCAATGACTATGCTCACGGCCGTGAAAGCACTTAGCTCCGCGCTAGTGAGAAGACTCGAAGACAAGAAGGCTAGCTAGGTGCCGGACGTGGCCATTTGCTTTTGACCTCTTTTCGGTATCTCAAGCTTGCAGCTTTTGATCTTGAATTTGAAGTTGCATTTTCATTAGCAATCGCGGGGGGGCATCCTTTCTTGTTCGCGTTGATTTCGTGAGTTTCTGGATTCGTGTTTTGTTTGAGATTTACGACCGCTATCTCCCCCCCCCCTTAGAAAACCTCGCCAACGGGGCAGCGGTGCACACGCACTGCGCGTGCGTCTCGCCATTACTGGTGCTCGCTACTCACGAGGCCCCCTCGGGTGGACCGATAGACCCCTCAGGAAACCAGAACCTCGCAAGCTCGTGAGGGGCTCCTCTCGGAAGGAATGCACGACCACGACAGCCAAACCAGTTTGAAGCTCAGCTAAAACAAAGTAAGTTACAACATCAAGCCTGCAAGGGGAGTTGCAAGCACCCAAAAGCACACTTTAAGCTTAGCCTAAGGAATGAAGTAGTAGTCTATTTACATGAGGGGCTTCCCCTCTCCAAAATACTCTTACATCGTGAGGGGCCGTACCCAAGCTTTTTGCGTGCAGGTTCAAAATAAAGGAGCAAGGGCTCAGCCGGACATATCGCTCGCCTCATCCTCCGAATCGCTCCCGGACAGGCCGGTAGCGCCGTCGCTGTCGCTGTCTCCACCGCCATCAGCAACACCACCATCAACCACACCACCATCAACCACGCCAATATTGACCACGTCGCCCTCATCCATCGCGACCACCACCGCGTCGTCATCAGAAGCAAAGTCCCTAACTAGAGCATCCACATTATCGTCCACCTAGTGCGTGAGGTTGCCCCAGACGACCGTGGGCACTGGGGCAATGGCGGCAGCAAAATCAAAGTCGGGATTGGTGTTTAGGAGATGGCTGAAGACGCGAGAGAATGCGCGCCCGAGCAGGCCTCAGCTCTTTTCGTCCACAAGCTCGCGAGCCCTCATAGCACGGTTCTCCAGGCGCGTCACAACATTAGTGAAGAAGCGAAGATGGCTGGCGTAATCCTGGGCGTGGGGATGAGGGACATGCTCATCGCAGATGACACCAAGCGCCTAGTTGGCCCTCGTCCTGAGGTCCCGAAGCATGGGAGCATGCTCGCGCAGCAGTGTCTGCCAGCAAAGTACCTCCTCCCTGCTTTGTTGTGCGAGGGACTCGGTGCTGGAAACTCGCTGCTGAAGGGAGAGCATCTCAGCACAGGCAGAGGCCAGCTTGGCCTGCGCCGAGATCAGGGCAGCTGCGGCGGCCTTCTCGCGCTGTTCCGCCTCAGCCAGCTCTGACCCGAGGGCAGCGGCCCTACCCACACCTTCGGCTTCCACGAGCTTCAACTTTAGGTCATACCTGCCAGCAAGATCCGGGCGAGCCTCGGCCACCCTGCGGTCGACCTCCTCCTGGGCCCTGGCCTCACGCGCGTCGACAACATCCTCTGCTTGGGACTTGGTGTTCCCTCGACTCCAACCGCTCGAGCTCGAGGCTGCGCTCTGTGGCCTCCAGCAACAGTGCTTCCTCGCGCCTCAAGATATCTTCCTCATTGGATGGGGCGCCCTTCATCGACGCCAGGGCAACTCTGCACGCCTCCACCTGCTGCTCCAGGGCGGCGTTCAAGGCCTGGAGTTCATGCCTGCGCTCCTCGGCGGCCGAGCGGCGATTTTCTGCCTCCCTGGCCTCCTCTAGGGTCCGGGCGCTGGCCTCTCAGGAGGTCGCCAGGGATGCCTCGGCCTTCGCATCGGCGTGCTCACGCTGGAGGCACCCGAGGTTGATAGCCACCTTCAGGCGATGCCACTCCTCCACTAGCCGGAGGCCTTCGGCTTCAAGGCGAGCACCGACATCTGCAAGTTCTCCACCGAGTCAGCTCATCGCGCCCATTGCCTCCTGAAAGAGCTCATGGCGGACGACACTCTGCTCGTGCGCAAGCTTAAGCACACAACCAGGTCCGTCCCCCGCAGTGGGTTCGCCGACAGGATCCGAAGCGGCTCACCCCCCTGCGCCAGGGGGCTGGGGCTGGCGCCTCCCGGGCCGCCGAACGGGCTTCGGCAGGGGTCCGGATTGGTTGAGGTCCGTTGATCGAAGAAGGAGCCAGGCAGAGGAGGAGGCCTTGGCACGCTTGACGCACCCCAGGCGAGGCCACGAAGGAAAGATGGAAAGGGCGCGGGCTCCAGGCGCCAAGCTAGCGTGTTTGCCTCTCCAGTTGACCTCGCGCCGGGCGCGGCATGCTGGCTTGGGGCGCTCAAGGCTAGCGGGGGATCCGAGGCAGGAGGAGGCTGCTTCCCCGAAGACTTCGCGGCCTTGGCAGAAGGGACCCTGAGGAGCCACTGTCAGGAGGTGAAGCAACACTTGAGAAATCACAAAGATAAGATACTCACTCATCTATGGCGATGTACTTCCTCTGCTTCAATGGTCGGAAGGCATCACTGCTGCAGCTTTGGGACCCCTTCCTCTTGCGGAGTGCATCAAAGTCCAGACGGAGCCGGCCGAAGCGTTGGACGTGGCAACCAGCGCGGGGCATGGTTGGTGAGGCTCCCGAGGAGGCGACCTCAGGGGTGCTGGGCTGAGGAGAACCCTCGGGCACAGCCTTATGATGGCTCGCTATGGCCTCGGAAGCTTTGGTCTCAGGAGCAGCGGATTGCATTGCCCCCTCGGCTGTCGCCCCAAGGCAAGAGTCGCAGGCTCCCGGGGATGGCACCTCGGGAGCCTCGAGCAGTGTCGACGCCTCAGCGCCCACGCCTCCGGCCTCCAGCGAAGCTCGCCCACCTGCACCCACACTTGGGGTGAGTTCGGCGCTGGCGGCAGGGAGGGGAACCACGAAGACAGATTTCTCACGGGGCCCTTCAAGGCCAACTGGATGCAGCCCCCATTCATCGAAGGGGGCATCTGCCCCGCAAGCTCCACCCTGTCCGAGCAGCAGTATAGAAGATAGCCCTCCGACAGCATGTCAGCTAGCGAGGGGTCGCCCGTCAAGACCTCGAGCACCGTTCTTCATGCCTCGAGCGGAAGCCCGCTTCCTGAAGCCTCATGCGATCCTGGCCACCGGACAAGGCCCACATCAGCCGGGAATGACGCTGGAGGGCAGCGATGCGGCGCCGGAGGAACTCCTTCATCACCATGGGTGCAGTCATGCCGATGTCCTTCAGCCTCTTCAACCGGTGCCAGACGAAGGCGAGGTGGGGGTCCACGAGCTTCTCATGACCCTAGTCGGAGCTGGGGACGGCGGGCGCCAATGGGGCGAGAGCAGGGGCTGAGCACACTGACGTCCACGAACACCCACCGTGTGCGAAACCCGCTCGCAGATGGTGGGAGCTCAAAGTCAATCCCCGAGCCTATCGTCACGGCCACAGCCTGGAAGTTCAGGCATCCCAAGCATTGTCGAGGATCGGTGAGGGAGTCCTGGATTAGGGGGTGTCCGGATGGCCGGACTATACCTTCAGCCGGACTCCTGGACTATGAAGATACAAGATTGAAGACTTCATCCCGTGTCCGGAAGGGACTTTCCTTGGAGTGGAAGGCAAGCTTGGCGATACGGATATGCAGATCTCCTACCATTGTAACCGACTTTGTGTAACCCTACCCTCTCCGGTGTCTATATAAACCGGAGGGTTTTAGTCCATAGGACAACATACACAACAATCGTACCATAGGCTAGCTTCTAGAGTTTAGCCTCTCCGATCTCGTGGTAGATCTACTCTTGTACTACCCATATCATCAATATTGATCAAGCAGGACGTAGGGTTTTACCTCCATCGAGAGGGCCCGAACCTGGGTAAAACTTCGTGTCCCTTGCCTCCTGTTACCATCCAGCCTAGACGCACAGTTCGGGACCCCCTACCCGAGATCCGCCGGTTTTGACACCGATATTGGTGCTTTCATTGAGAGTTCCTCTATGTCGTCGCCGTCAGGCTCGATGGCTCCTACGATCATCGATGGCGATGCAGTCCAGGGTGAGACCTTCCTCCCCAGACAGATCTTCGTCTTTGGCGGCTTCGCACTGCGGGCCAATTCACTTGGCCATCTGGAGCAATTCGAAAGCTATGCCCCTGGCCGTCAGGTCAGATTTGGAAGCTTAAACTACATGGCCAACATCCGCGGGGACTTGATCTTCGACGGATTCGAGCCACTGCCGAGCGCGCCGCACTGTCACGACGAGCATGATCTAGCTCTGCCACCGAACAGTGCCCTGGAGGCCGCACCCGTATCGGCTTCGACCCTTAATTCGGAGCCAACTGCGCCGATCGAGGATGGGTGGTTGGACACCGCCTCGGGGGCTACGATCCCAACGGTGATCGAGTCGAACACCAGCCCCGTACTCTGCGAGACTCGTGGCTCCAAGGAGCCGGACTCCTCTCCGGACTCCGAACCCTCCGCGCCCCTGCCAATCGAATCCGATTGGGCGCCGATTATGGAGTTTACTGCCGCGGACATCTTTCAGCCTGGCCTTTCGGCGATATTCTGAAGACACTAAAGTCTCTCTCTTTATCAGGAGAGCTCTGGCCGGACTACGGTCAGCAAGGTTGGGATTCGGACGATGAAGAAATTCAAAGCCCACCCACCACCCACTTTGTAGCCACTATCGACGACTTAACCGACATGCTCGACTTTGACTCCGAATACATTGACGGTATGGACGCCGATGAAGGAGACGATGAAGAACCAGCGCCTATCAGGCCACCTCGTCATATGACATATACATGGTGGACACCCCAAAAGAAGGAGATGGCGATGGAACAGCGGAGGATGACCCCTCCAAGAAACAGCCTAAGCGCCAGCGTCAGCAGTGCCACTCAAAATCCCGCCAAAACAAATACGGTGATTCCAGCACGGGAGATAACAATACTCCGAAAAGTGCCAAAGAAAACCCCCTCCAGCAAGATTTAGCACAGGGGGATGGAGGAACCAGCCCTCATGAGAGAGCGGCAGACAGAGAGGTCGAGGACGATAATTATATGCCTCCTTCCGAAGAGGAGGCAAGCCTCGACGACGACGAATTCGTCGTGCCAGAGGATCCCGTCGAGCAAGAGCGTTTTCAACGCAGGCTTATGGCCACGGCAAGAAGCCTCAAGAAAAAATAGCAACAGCTTAGAGCTCAAGATTTGCTAGTCGACAGATGGACTGAAGTCCTTGCGGCCGAAGAGCATAAACTCGAACGCCCCTCCAAGAGCTACCCAAAGCGCAGGTTGCTACCCCGATTAGAGGAGGAAGCACTTGATGCGGCCGACCGGCCACCTCGCAGCCACGACAAAGAGGCCTCTTGGCCCTCCACTCAAGCCGCACCCCATACCAAGGCACGGGAATATGCGCTGGATTTACGAGATATGTTGGAGGACAAGGCAAGGCAAACAAGATCGATCTGCGGATCACGTGGGCGCCCCGCGGCTCGAGACAGTAACCGTCACGCCGGCCACAAATTCGGCAGGGCCGAACATAGTAGACAAAGCTCATTGGAGCTACGTCGTGATATAGCCCAGTACAGAGGCGCCGCACACCCACTATGCTTCACAGACGAAATAATGGATCATCAAATCCCTGAGGGTTTCAAAACGGTAAATATCGAATCATATGATGGCACAACAGATCCTGCGGTATGGATCGAGGATTATCTCCTTCATATCCACATGGCCCGCGGCGACGATTTCCATGCCATCAAATACCTCCCACTCAAGCTTAAAGGACCAGCTCGGCATTGGCTTAACAGCTTGCCAACGGGATCAATTAGTTGTTGGGAGGACCTAGAAGCCGCATTCCTCGACAATTTCCAGGGCACTTATGTGCGACCCCCGGACGCTGATGACCTAAGTCACGTAATTCAGCAGCCAGAGGAATCGGCCAGGCAATTCTGGACACGGTTCCTAACAAAGAAATATCAAATAGTCGATTGTCCGGACGCTGAGGCCCTAGCAGCCTTCAAGCACAATATCTGTGACGAGTGGCTTGCCCGGCACCTTGGACAGGAAAAGCCGAAGTCTATGGCAGCACTCACGACACTCATGACCCGCTTTTGCGCGGGAGAAGACAGCTGGCTTGCTCGTAGCAACAATATGACCAAGAACCCTGGTAATTCGGATACCAGGGACAGTAGTGGCAGGTCGCATCGCAACAAGCAGAAGTGCCGCATTAACGGCGACAATACTGAGGATACGATAGTTAATGCCGGATTCAGAGGCTCTAAATCCGGTCAGCGGAAAAAGCCATTCAAAAGGAATCCCAGGGCCCGTCCAGTTTGGACCGTATACTCGACCGCTTGTGCCAGATACATGGCACCCCCGAAAAGCTGGCCAATCACACCAACGGGGATTGTTGGGTGTTCAAGCAGGCAGGCAAGTTAAATGCCGAAAACGAACACAAGGGGCTGCATAGCGATGACGACGAGGAACCCCGGCCGCCGAACAACAATGGACAGAAGGGTTTCCCCCCACAAGTGCGGACGGTGAACATGATATACGCAGCCCACGTCCCCCAAAGGGAGCGGAAGCGCGCGTTAAGGGACGTATACACGGTAGAGCCAGTCACCCCAAAGTTCAACCCATGGTCCTCCTGCCCGATCACCTTTGATCGAAGGGACCATCCCACTAGCATCCGTCATGACGGATTCGCCGCATTGGTTCTAGACCCAATTATTGACGGATTTCATCTCACTAGAGTCCTCATGGACGGTGGCAGTAGCCTGAACCTGCTTTACCAGGATACAGTGCGGAAAATGGGCATAGATCCCTCGAGGATTAAGCCCACCAAAACGACCTTTAAAGGCGTAATACCAGGTGTAGAGGCCAACTGCACAGGCTTAGTCACACTTGAAGTGGTCTTCGGATCTCCGGATAATTTCCTAAGCGAGGAGTTAATCTTCGACATAGTCCCATTCCGTAGTGGCTATCACGCACTGCTCGGGCGAACCGCATTCGCCAAGTTCAATGCGGTACCGCACTACGCATACCTTAATCTCAAGATGCCAGGCCCTCGAGGAGTAATTACGGTCAATGGAAACACCGAACGCTCCCTCCGAACGGAGGAGCACACGGTGGCCCTTGCAGCGGAAGTACAAAGCAGCCTCTCCAGGCAGTTCTCCAGTCCGGCCATTAAACGACCGGACACCGTCAAGCGCGCCCGGAGTAACCTACAACAAGACCGCCTAGCACGATCCGAGCAGGCGTAGCAATGCGGCCCCAACCCCAACCCTCGCAAAAAGGTGACACTAGTACTTCACGTACATAACTATGCTCTAGAAATACCATGGGTACAGGGGGAGGGGCACCATCACGGCATGCCCGAAACACGGCTTAAACCACACCAGGGGCTGCCGATTTTTTAATTTTCTCTTACTTTCAGGACTCCACTCTTCAGAAGGCCTGTTCGGTAGTTCAATTGCCGCACAAACGATGCAAGAACGAGGGAAGCAGACAAGCCACGCCGCATTACGGAACTCCCAGGTGGTCTCTATCACGAGCAGTATACCTGGTTCGCATACTATTCCGCAGCTTGCCCCTGGAACGGACGTGCTGCATAGTCCAACCTTTTGCTTATCGCATTATTTGTATCATTCTGCTTTGATCGCAACCCTCTTTAATAAACAGTGCATAGCTTTTATCTATTTTTGCATTACTCTTTTCTTTTATATATATATATATGTTCCTTACCGACATATTGCACCCGTACACTTTGGCACGGCCTAAATACGCCAGGGGCTTTAGCACCCCTCAATATGGTGTGAGAAGTCCGAACACTTTAACAAAGTGCGGCACCTCGAACTTATAGCATTATATGCATCGGCTTCGAATCATGTCTTGGGTCAATAGTTGGGTTTGCCCGGCTCCTATGTTTTGGTGCCTTAGGTTCCGCTATATCGGCTAAGGTACCACTAGGAGAACCACTGCGATTGTGCCCCAGTTGATCTGGGTCGAGCACCTCAGTGGAGAAAGCTAAAACTGACTGTCATGATGAAGCGAGAGCTGGTCGTTGTTCGAGAGGTTTTTCGAGTCCCTAATGACTTATGCCGCTTAGAGCGAGGAGCCGGCTCTGTCCGGCCAAGGCGTGGATAGCGCCCCGAACTCGGTCTTCCGAATACCAGGGGCTTCGCCGAAATTTAAAATTATAGAATTCTATGGCTAAGTGAGAGTGTTCACGCATTATAGTCCGATTGCCTTGTTCGTTGGGCTGAGCGCCTCCCTCGAAGGACCCAAACATGGGAAAAAGAGCGCTCAGGTTTATCCCCGAACACCCCAGCACTAGCGGCACGGGGGCAGAAGCCGACGACTTGCCATCTCTCAGAATTGATAAACAGCCGCACAAAAGGTAATATTTTAAATTCCAACAGCATTTCTTAGCGCATATGAACAAGTTTTCAGCGCACAGGACAAAACGAGCAAGTTTCACTCAAAAATTACATCCCTAGAACATTCATCCGCCACAAGGCATGCACCCTTCAGAACATCCTTATAATAATTCTCAGGCTTGCGATGCTCTTTCCCCGGCGGTGGCCCGTCCTTCACAAGATTCTCAGCATCCATCTTTCCCCAGTGCACCTTAGCACGGGCAAGGGCCCCACGGGCACCTTCAATGCAGACGGAGCGCTTGATGACTTCGAGCCTTGGACAGGCCTCCACCAGCCGCCGCACCAGCCCGAAACAGCTCCCAGGCAGAGCCCCTCCAGGCCACAGCCGAACTATGAGGCCCTTCATGGCCTGTTCGGCCGCCTTGTGGAGCTTGACCAGTTGCTTCAGCTGGTCGCTCAGGGGCACAGGGTGTCCGGCCTCAGCATACTGAGACCAGAACACCTTCTCTGTCGAGCTGCCCTCCTTGGCTCGATAGAATGCGGCGGCATCAGACACACTCCGGGGAAGATCTGCGAACGCTCCTGGAGAGCTCCGGATTCAGGTAAGTAACAAGTAACTCACGTTTATGTGTTTGCTTTGCATAAAGAATGCCTTACCCGCCGCTATCTTCTTCACCTCATCCAACTCCTGGAGGGTCTTCTGGGATTCGGCCTTGGCAGACTTGGCATTTTCAATAGCCACCGCGAGCTCGGACGCTCGCCTCTTTGAGTCAAGCTCCAAACTCTCATGTTTTTCCATGAGAGCCTGGAACTCTTGCCGTACCTTGCCAACCTCGGCCTCATACTTCTCCCGCTCGGTGCGCTCTGTGTCCGCCCTCTTCTCGGCCTCGACCAGCGCTTGCTTAAGGGTCGCCACCTCAGACGTGGCCCCTACAATAGCCATGATAATCCTGTCATTTTTTGCAATTGCACCTTTTTATATATATTTAAAAAAACAAGGTATTTCTTACCTTCATTGTCCTCGAGCTGCTTCCTGGCAAGCCCGAGCTCTTGCTCGGACCGCTCGAGGTTCTGCTTTAGCGTGTCCACTTCCGCAGTCAGTGCGGCGGACGCAAGCAGAGAAGCCTGCATACGCATATTGACTCATTTTTGTTAGACTCCTGCGAATTTTAGTTGATCCTCTATTCGTCTTTTCTTCCCGAACGCCAAACAGAGCATCAGGGGCTACTGTCTATGCGGCAATATTATTTACACATTCTTTACTTACCTCAAAGCCTGTTAAAAGGCTAGTACAAGCTTCAGTCAGTCCACTCTTGGCGGACTGAACCTTCTGGACCACCGCACTCATAATAGTGCGGTGCCCCTCGTCGATGGAGGCGCCTTGGAGCGCCTCCAATAGATTGTCCGGCGCCTCCGGTTGGACGGGGGTCACCGGCACGGTGGGCTTGCTCCTCTTGGAAGGAGGTCCCCCGCCGGACTCTGGAACCTTTGAGGGTTCCGGAGCGGTGTACGGCCTAGAGCCGGACTTGGAGCCCTGGGGGGGTTTCATCCCCTTTACTCCTAGAGTCCGGGAGGTCGCCTTGCGGTGCCTCCAGGACCACGTCCTCCCGGCTTGAAACCTATTGGGACAACACTTCGGTGTCGTCCGTAGGGCGGGGGGAGTGGGCCGTCGGAACCGAGTTCACATCCGACGAGTCCAGTGAGCCGCTCGACGACGCGTCGAGCCGGTGTTTGGGTGGGCTGCATAAACATATTCGACATAAGGGAAAGCTGTGCAATAAACGAATACTATGAATTACTCTGGTATCCGGATACTTACGATTTTGCCAGGGGCTTGGCCCTGGGCGGCCACTCCTCTCCGCCGTTGTCAATGTCGGTGGAGTAGTCCGGAGGAAGGGTTTTCCCCTTCTTGGACCCTCAGGCCTCCCCAGAGAGGGCGGCCTTCCTTTTCTTCTCTCCTCCCGCTGGAGGGGGAGAGGTCTCTTCTTCTTCCTCCTTGTCTTCACGGGAGGAATGCGCCTCGGAACCGTCGGATGATGGATTCGACACCTCCTGGCGCCGGGCACTCTTTCGAGTCCCCGTGGCCTTTTTCGCGGCCTTCTTCTCCGGCACCACATAGGGTGCCGGAACCAGTAGCTTCGCCAAGCGAGCATCCGCTGGGCCTTCGGGCAAAGGAGCCGGACAGTTGATCTGTCCGGATGTCACCTGCCAATCCTGTCAAAGGTAAGGGAGCTTAGATCCCGCATGGAGTCAAACTATGAAAAACAGATACCCTGTAAAAGGAAAAAACAGCTTACCGCATGAGCGTGACGCTGCGTGCTGAATCCGCGATCCTCGGTAGTGGAAGTGGGGGCCTCGGCGCCCTTGAAAAGCACCTTCTAGGCATCTTCGTACATCGTGTCGAAGAGCCTGCTCGGAGTTTGGTGCCGCGCTGGGTCGAACTCCCACATGTTGAAAGCTCGTTGTTGACACGGGAGGATCAGGCGGATGAGCATAACCTGGACAACGTTGACAAGTTTGAGCTTCTTGTCCACCAGGGTTTGGATGCATGTTTGGAGTCCGGTCAGCTCTCCTTTTTTACCCCATGACAGGCCCGCCTCCTTCCAGGAGGTGAGCCGTGTAGGGGGTCCGGATCGAAACACGGGGGCTGCGACCCATTCGGGGTCGCGCGGCTCGGTGATGTAAAACCACCCCGACTGCCACCCCTTCAGGGTCTCCACAAAGGAGCCCTCGAGCCATAAGACGTTGGCCATCTTGCCCACCATGGCGCCTCCGCACTCTGCCTGGTTGTCGCGCACCACCTTCGGCTTGACGTTGAAAGTCTTGAGCCATAGGCCAAAATGGGGGCGGATGCGGAGGAAAGCCTCGCACACGATGATAAACGCTGAGATGTTGAGGACAAAGTTTGGGGCCAGATCGTGGAAATCCAGACCATAGTAGAACATGAGCCCCCGGACAAATGGGTGAAGAGGGAAGCCCAGTCCACGGAGGAAATGGGGGAGGAACACCACCCTCTCATGGGGCCTAGGGGTGGGGATGAGCTGCCCCTTTTCGGGAAGCCGGTACGCAATGTCATTAGACAAGTATCCGGCCTTCCTCAGTTTTTTGATGTGTCCCTCCGTGATGGAGGAGACCATCCACTTGCCTCCCGCTCCGGACATGGCTGGAAAAGGTTGAGGTGGGGAGTGCGGACTTGGGCGCTGGAGCTCGAGTGCGCGAGAATGGATAAGCAAGGGAGGAAGAAGGCGTAGGTGAAAAGGTGGATCCTTATCCCCTTATATGGGTGGACGCAACTACGTGTCCCCACCAGCCTGGTAAAACTCGTTTATCTCCAAGCGCCGTAATCAATGGCGCGGTTGGGTTACCCACGCCCGTATTGATGAGAATCCCGGAATAAGGGGACACGATCTCTGCTTTAACCAGACATGCCAAGGAAACCGCCTCGCATGACGCGGTGAGGTGGGATAATGAAACGACTCGGATAAAGGCTTGACTGTGGTGTGTCACACTACGGAATACGTCAGCAGATTAGATTTGTGTAAATGTTATTCTCTCTATGGCAATATGTGGAAACTTATTTTGCAGAGCCGGACACTATCTTTGTGTTCAAAATCTTCTATGAAGTACTTGGAGGAGGAACCCGCCTTGCAATGCCGAAGACAATCTGCGCGCCGGACTCGTTGTCATTGAAGCCTGGTTCAGGGGCTATTGAGGGAGTCCTGGATTAGGGGGTGTCCGGGTGCCCGGACTATACCTTCAGCCGGACTCCTGGACTATGAAGATACAAGATTGAAGACTTCTTCCAGTGTCCGGAAGGGACTTTCCTTGGCGTGGAAGGCAAGCTTGGCGATACGGATATGCAGATCTCCTACCATTGTAACTAACTTTGTGTAACCCTAACCCTCTCCGGTGTCTATATAAACCGGAGAGTTTTAGTCCGTAGGACAACATACACAACAATGGTACCATAGGCTAGCTTCTAGGGTTTAGCCTCTCTGATCTCGAGGTAGATCTACTCTTGTACTACCCATATCATCAATATTAATCAAGCAGGACATAGGGTTTTACCTCCATCGAGAGGGCCCGAACCTGGGTAAAACTTCGTGTCCCTTGCCTCCTGTTACCATCCGGCCTAGACGCACAGTTCGGGGCCCCCTACCCGAGATCCGCCGGTTTTGACACCGACAATCGGTCAAGTGTAGCGAGAAGAAATGGCGCAATAGGGCCACGGAAGGGGGAATGCCCACCATGGCCTCATAGACGAAAGCAAAGACAGCGAGAAGGCAGATTGATTGGGGATCCAGGTGCAACATATGGATCTGATAGTGGGAGAGCACGGCATTGAAGAAGGCAGAGAAAGGAGGAACCAGGCCAGCCCACAAGGCGTCGATGAAGAATGGAACCTCGGTGGTTGTCCTGTTAACGGAGGCGCGAGAGGTGGGCCAGGCCGCCGTCCTCCCCCATTCGTTGGAGTCAGCAGCGAGCGCAGGGCGAACCTTGTCCATGGCTTCCTGGTTGAGCACCAGTGACCGGCCAACGGCGGGTTCAACGGCCGGGGTGGCCCGGCTAAAGACTGAGGCTTCCTCCTTTCCTTCTCTGTTCGCCAGGGTGCCATGGCAACGAGGAGGGCTGAGCTCGGAACCGATTGGAAGAGATGGTTATTGTTTGGAAAAGGCAGGAGAGTTGGAGGGGTGTGTCACCAGCAATAGGGGGATAATTGTGTAAGTCACGGTGGCCGCCTAGCCAGGCGGATATCAAGGCTGCGTGGGGAAGCGGAGACACCCACGTCCAATCGACTGCCACGCATCAAACAAGGTTGCATGCTGTTGGGGCCCACGGCGCTCCGCACTTGCCCCTTGGCTTCGCCTCGAAGCCAAGCCCGAACGTGCCTTGGGCCTGGGGGCTACTGTCGGCATCCTGGGAACGGGGGTCCCCAGACTTGCCTGCCTGCAGCCCACGGCGTGGCTCCACCAGCGGCCCTGTACGACCCCTCTTCACCAGCAAACACTCAAGACCCTCGCGAGGGGCCAAGCCTCGCGGGGCGGATGATGCAAGACCTCCTTGGGGGCGGCCTCACCAGGCTAGCTCACGAGGGGCGGAAAGATCAAGGCACGGGGCACCTCGCGAGGTTCCTGTGATGCAAGCCATGGCGACCAAGGCCAGGCGTGCACCAGGAGGGCGCCAGTGCGCTCAGTGTCCTCGTTTCCTCTTTGGTGCTAAATAAGCAAGCGCAGGCGCGGAGTCCCGAGGCATCAAGCAAAGGTTTCCATATCGGTGCAACGAGACCAAGACCAGCAGGACGGCAGGACGGAGGTCAGCGTGGATCCCAAGACAGTGTCATCACAAGAGCCTTTGGCAGGCGAAGACCATCTTTTGTCAGGATAGCTTGTACTAGTTGTCCCCCTTCAAACTGGCCGTTGTGGGATACCTTCCCGCCTAATATTTGGGAAGAGGACCCGGGCCTCTATAAATAGGGCTAGCCACCTATCGGCGTTCTGGGAACGGGGGTCCCCAGACTTGCCTGCCTGCGGTCCACGGCGTGGCTTTGCTAGCAGGCCTGTACGGCACATCTTCATCAACAAGGCATTCAAGACCCTCGCGAGGGGCCAAGCCTCACGAGGCGGACGACGCAAGACCTCCTCAGGAGCGGCCTCACCAGGCTGGCTCGTGAGGGGAGGAGAGTTCAAGGCTAGGCAAACCTCGCGAGGTTCTTGTGACGTGAGCCATGACGATCGAGACCAGGCGGGCGCCAGGAGGGCGCCAGCGCGCGAAGCGTCCTTGTTTCCTCTTTGGTGGTAAGGGGGCAAGCGCAGGCGCGGAGTACCGAGGCATCAAGCAAAGGTTCCCATATTGTTGCAACGAGACCAAGACCAGTAGGATGGCAAGACGGAGGTCACCGTGGAGCCCAAGAGGGCGTCACCACCAGAGCCTTTGGCAGGCAAAGACTGCTTTTGTCAGGATAGCTTGTACTACATGTCCCCCTTCGAATTGGCCATTGTTGGCTCCCTTCCCATTCAATATTTGGGGAGAGGACCAAGGCCACTATAAATAGTACTAGCCACCACCATAGCTACAGGACCGGATCTTAGATTGACGAACCAGATCTTATATTAGAGCCACCACATCCTTGGCCACACATCCACCGAGCACAAGAACACCTCAACCTCAGGAGGCTGTTCTTCTACTTGTACTGTTCATCATCAACCCAAGAGGAAATCCACCACCACCACACTGGAGTAGGGTAATACACCACAACGGTGGCCCGAACCAGTATAAATCTTGTGTCCTTTGTGTTGCAAGTTCGCCGAGTTAGTTCGTAAGATCTTAGATAAGTTAGGACGTGGATTGGCAGGGGGGAAATCTTCGCGCACCCCAGTGTTCGAACCTTAAGGGTTTTGCCGGAACCCGTGATCCGACACCACCACCTTAGAAAAGGGAGAAGAATCCTCAACCGCATCAAGCTCACCAAGCACAGGAGCACCTCTCCTCGGGAGGTTCTTCTTCCCTTGTAACTGTTCATCCCCAGCCCAAGAGGCAATCCACCACACCACTGGAGTATGGTATTACACCACATCGGTGGCCCGAACCAGTATAAATCTCGTGTCCCTTTGTTCTGTGAGTTTGACACGCTAAGGCTTGAGATTGCGGTGGGGGTGAGAGCTTAGGGGAGGAGAGATCTTCGTGTGCACCCCAGTGTTCGAACCTCAAGGGTTTTGTCGGAACCCGAAATCCGACACCGTCCTAAGTAAATTTGCATGTGCCACCTCTAAAAACTTCTAAAAAAATTATCCGTTTGTGTGCCTGGATCGTTCATGCAACGACAGGAGGTGGTCGATATCTTCTGTGCTAAGCATGTTATCCTCAGATCGAGTGTTTATTCACTTGCCGTCGCACGAGGAAATGGACGGTAATAGGGATGCCCAGTCCCAAACTGCAAAATACAAATAGAGTTCATCTCTTACATAATTAAACAAAAACTCCCAATGGAGTCAAAACCTTTACTTTCTGCTTGGGGACCTCTACCAGCGTGCTTAGCATGGAAGATGTTGATAGCTGATGGTCGTGAAGTGAATAAGAAGGGTGCATATCTCAAAATATCATTTATCTATGTTTTAAAAATTGAGCTCTGGCACCTCTGCAAATCACTACTTCCCTCTGCGAAGGGACTTTCTATTTACTTTTATGTTGTGTCACCACATTCTAAAAGCAAGCGCCAGAAACTGAGTAGAGCACAGCGGTCATGATTTATGCATTGTGTATATCTAATGTTGGGTGCATCATGACTGGATCTTTTCTACCATGAAATACAATGTTTAGTCGCTGCTTGAACTTCGGAGGTTCTCTGCATTTATGTTTTGCGGTCTCTGAAAGGGCTAGCGAGATACCATTATTGTCATATTATATCATGGTTGTTTTGACAATGTGTTGCTATTTGAGATATCTTATTATTGCTCGCTAGCTGATTATCTCATTGATATGAACCATTATAATCTTTAAGAGTTATTGTTGACATGGTTAGTAATAATGTTGGCTAAAAACCTAGGTGTTTTTAAGCCTATTTATGCAAACAAGAGCAAAGGAGTTCGTAAAAGTTTTTCTTTCTCACTTTCAGTTTATTAACTGTATTGCTTGAGGACAAGCAAAGGTTTAAGCTTGGGGGAGTTGATACGTCTCCAATGTATCTACTTTTTCTCACGCTTTTCCTCTTGTGTTGGACTCTAATTTGCATGATTTGAATGAAACTAACCCCGGACTGACGTTGTTTTCAGCAGAACTACCATGGTGTTGTTTTTGTGCAGAAATAGAAGTTCTCAGAATGGAACAAAACTTTGTGAGGATTTTTATACCAATAATAAGAATTTCTGTTGCCAAGACCCACCAGAGAGGGGCCCCTGGGTGGACATGACCCACCAGGGCGCGCCCCCCTCTCCTGGCGCGCCCAGGTGGGTTGTACCCGCCTGGTGGCCCCGCTGATGACCCCCTGATACTATAAATTTACATTATTCCAGGAAAAAAATCAGGGAGAAAGAATTATCGTGATCCATGAGACGGAGACGCCGCCAAGCCCTGTTCTTCCTCGGGAGGGCAGATCTGGAGTTCGTTTGGGGCTCCAGAGAGGGGATCTTCGTTCTTCGTCATCACCAACCCTTCTCCATCGCCAATTCCATGATGCTCCCTGTCGGCGTTGGAAGTCATGTTGCTAGACAACAATGAACCTACGAGCTATGGAGAAGCGATGGTGGGCCCGAATTCCGATAAATGGCTCGAGGCCATAAAATCCGAGAGAGGATCCATGTATGGAAACAAAGTGTAGACTTTGACAGAACAGCTCGATGGTCGTGAGGCTGTTGAGTACAGATGGATTTTGAAAGGAAGACGGACAATGATGGTAAATGTCACCATTAAGAAAGCTCGACTTGTCGTTAAGATGTTTTCCGACAAGTTCAAGGCTCTGCTGATTTTTAGTGAGGTTTGCCAAACTTTGCTCAATTCTCAGCGTGGATGCAATCAAGTAACTGAGCTGCTCTTGCTTGGTCTTCAAGAAATGGTCAGATGCCTCCTCTTGAGTAGGCATCCTGGCATCTTTTTCCTTCTTCGCCTTCTCCTTCTTTGCAAATGCTTGTGCAGACGATGGCTCATTCTCTGTCATCACAACTTCATTGTCCTTGAAATCTGGACGGATGGACAGGTGTTCCTTATCCAACAAATATACGCCCGTGCCCATCTTGGAGTTGATGAGCTCCTGAATCTGAGGGGCATATCCACAGCTCCTCTTCTGATCTGCAGTTGTCCTCTTAACGGTTTCCACAATGAGACTCATGACCTTGAATTTCTGAGGCACATCAAACACATGTAGCAAGTTGATAGCATGGCCTCTGATCATCTTGTGATCTCCAGACTTAGGCAACAGAGTGTGCCTTAGTATCCAATTGATAGTAGGCAATCCTGAGAGCAGATAATGCACTGAGCCAAACTTGAATGTGTCAAGTGCTTCATTGGGGATCTCCTTGTACATGTTGGACATTGAGTTATGATCCATTTTCTTCTTGGCATAGATATCCAAGTCCTCATCTTGCTCTTCTGGGGCATTAATGATCTGTGCCCACTCAGCCACTGTAGATTGGTACCTTGTACCCTCAGACATCCATGTGATCCTCCCATCTGGATAAAAGTGTGCCGTGGAGTAGAACTGCATGATAAGTTCCTCGTTCCACTTTGTGAGCTTCTACCCAACAAAGTTAGCTACTCCACAAGCACTAAAGCTGTCAAATACTCCTGGGTAGTACTCTTCATTCTCCTTGATATAGGTCCAGTCGACCCATCTCATGTCACAAACGATTGGCTTCTTGTCAAGCAAAACAGTCTCATAGAAATCTTGTTGCTCCTTGGTGTGAAATCTGTAAACCACGGCAGTCCTTCTCCTAGAAGCATATGGATCTACTTCTCTCCACTTCCTGAGCCCTGAGTCTCTCCTGAGCTTCATATCCTTAGCCACAGGATGAGCATCGTTGTGGTCTGGGATCTTGGGCTTGAGCTTCCGAAGGACACTCTCTTCCTCTTCTTCTGCAACTGTCTCAGGCACTGGGGCCTTGTTCTTTTCTGCAGCTGGGATGCTCCATATGTTTCTCTTTGGAGCTGTCTTAGGCTTTGATGCAGCCTTAGGAGCTTCCTTGGGCTTGGATGCAGCTGTACCTGACTTTATGGCATCTCCCATAAGTTTGGCTGCTTTGGGCGCTGGTGCAGCTGCCTCTTCTTCCTCCTCCTCTTCTACCATGATGGAGGCTCTCCCAAGCACTTTGGCTACAGTTTTCTTTACCCTCTCTTTCCTTTTCTTGCTCTCAGCAGCAATGGGCTCAATGGGAGCAGGTGCAGGCTTCTCAGTTGAAGCTCTAGCCTTTGACATTGGCTGCATGTCTGCTGGCCTCTTGACTTTCAGTCCTGGCTTTGAGCCTTGAGCTGGCTCAACTCTCTTGGAAGTGGCCTCTTCCTCTGCCACATAGTCCTCATCTTCAGAATCAGACGTTCTCTTCTTCCTTTGACGTGTGGCAGCCTTAGGCAGATTGCTGGGGGTGCTTCTGCTGCCATCATCAGAAGAACTTGAGGGGCTAGTGCCATCATCCGAACAACTTGCTGCTCTGAGAGGTTCTGGCTGTCACTTTGATCAGACATGTTGCAAACTGACTGCTGACCCTGTGAATAGATTATAGAAGAGATAGATTGGATGAGCATCACAAAAAGCAGAGATTTTTGCAAAAGATTAATTCAAAAACTTAGTTTTAGTTTTCCACAGAAAGCATCTTGGATCTACCGATTTTCAAACTCGGTGACACCGAAGCAGTTTTGGCACCAGAACTGGTGAACTCGGTAGGACCGAGTCACAGTTCGGTGGCACCGAGACTGCTAGGGTTTCACAGAATTCCAAAATCGGTCGCACCGATAAGTTATTCTCGGTCAGACTGAGTTTCACTTGTGCAATGGCAAAAGCCAGATCGGTGGGACCGAGTTTTTCAACTCGGTGGGTCCGAGATGGTTTCGGCGGAAACCTAACCCTAAAATTTTCGAATTAAACCTAATCTACGAGCGTTTTGACTGGATAGAAGTGTTTCAATCGTGGCAAGAATCATGATGATCACAATGTGCTAGGAATCAGATTGAGGAATAGCACAAAGATCAAGTCCATACCCTAGTTTGGCGTGGACTTGCTACGGCGGCAACGGCGGGGCAGAAATCCGTTGACGGCGGCGGAGACCAGCGACTTGAGGCTGCTGGCGGCGAGGAGGACGATCCGGAGACCCAGGAGGCAGAGCGAGCTATGCGCGGGCGAAGAGGTTTCAGAGAAATTTCCAAAATTCTGCCCGTGACTATATATAGCCCGACCCTGTCGGTGTGACCGAGTGGAACAACTCGGTGGCACCGAGATTCATAACTGCGTGCAGTTACTGAAACTCGGTGTGACCAAAATGTTCAACTCGGTTGCACCGAGATCGAAAACTTAGATCAACTTAATGATCTCGGTAGGACCGAAAGTGGAGTATCGGTCAGACCGATAATCATAAAGAGGTTTTGGAAGTTTAAGTCTATGACGAATCGGGGACTCCGATCGCTCCTCACACAGAGTGGTTCGAATCTGACTTGATCAAATTTTGTGATGCAGCATGAATAGAGTTTGAGACGAGAAAAGCATAGATAGCTAGAGGAGGTTCTTAGGCATTCTTGTCCATCCACTTGGCAAAAGAAGATAAAGCCGAACAATCAAAGCAACAAGTGGATGTCCTCGAATGAGTAAAATATGCAATCAGCATGCTCACACAATAAGATAGCAAATGAAATATGTGGCAAAGCATGCACAACCAATTTTAGCATCTATCAGGCAATTTGCGATGACTAGGTCATCTATATATGAGTATATTGACTTAGGATTCAAGTGAGAGCACTTGATCATAGGTCATACTCATCGTTTAAGCTCAAGTGGGGTTACCACTTTTACATAAAGCATTGTTTTGTTCACATCTTTAGAGTTGCTTTAGCTCATTCTTAGAGTAAAGCTCCCCCTAGATGTGATATCCCCCCTTAAGAGGGATGAACTAACCTTGGGTTTTGTCGATGATGACTTCATGTAGACATTGAAGATGTGGATGCTCAATGTTGATGTAGATCTCTTGGAGCTATCCATTTGAGTGAATTGCACTTTCAATACCTACATGGGTTAGTCCCACAAGGAACAAACAAGGATATCCATAGACATAGAGTGATGCACACAAAAGATGATGTCCATGAAAGCTTTGGGTTACCTTGTCCCTTGTCTTACCAACCAGAGGGTTTGTGACTCCTTGAACTAGTGCAAGATGTGGAAGTTGATTGCACTTGTTCTTGCCAAAATGATAAGAGTGAAGTATGTTGGCGGAGTCACCCTCAAGAACTCTCTAGTTCTTGTTCTTTTGGATCCACATCATCTTGATGGGAATCCTTGGAGTTGTAGTCGTACTTGATGAAGTTAAACTTGAAGTAGTCTTGGGAATCCACTTGACTAAGGTCTTAGGAGCTTCTTCAAATGCATCAATTTCCTCTTGAAGCTTGTCCTTGCCTTTTTGCTCGTAGTCTTGTGGTGGAAGATCATCTTGAGCTTGTGTCCCCTTGAAATAAGTATACTTCTCTTGTTGAGGGACAAACTTTGTCTTGGGGTATTGATCTTCTTCCCATTCAACTCCATTGGCATTGAACTTTCGTTCAAAACCAATACCTTGATTCTTCCGGTGCATTCCTTGCTTGCGCACAATTTCCTCGAATTGCTTACTCCCGGCAAGGCTTTTGTACACTCCTTTCTCTATAATTCCCTTCAATAAGCTATTTTCTTGCTCAAGTGTAACTTGGCTAAGAGAATCATTAGTGGAATTAAGAGAACTACTAGAAGCAACAATATTGGATTTAGCATGATCATTGTTACTACTAGCGGAAGAATCTTTCTTGTTAGATTTGACTTGAGGCATGTAAGTGGATATGAGTAAACGCTTGGCAATGTAAGAAGAACTTTTCTTGCGGAGATCATCATTGATTGCCTTTAAGAACTCATGCTCTTGCTCAAGATTGAGCTTTTCAAAGCGTAGCTTCTCATGAGCTCTTAAAAGTTCTCGATGAACTTCGAAGATAGTGTCATGAGCTAATTTAAGAGTTTTTAGTTCTTTAGTTAGAGCCTCAATCTTCTCCTTATCATTGTCATTCGTTTTATATTGATTAGCATGATTAATTGGTCTTTCATCATAGTATTCATCACTAGAGTTGTCACCAAGCAAATCATCACCTAACAAGTCATCTTCATCACTATCGAAATCAACATACTCGGGGTGTGTTACCTTAGGACCTTTGGCCATGAAGCACCTTCCAATTCCTTCATTTGGTGAGTCAAATATGTCGTAGGAGTTGGTTGACACAAGTGCTAGACCGGCAACACCTTCATCTTGAGTATCTTCGGAGTCGGAGTGATAACTTCTCTCAGAGTGGCTGTCGGAATCGGAGCCGGATACCCATTCACCAACATGAGCTTGATGTCTTCGTCTTGTGTAGCTCCTTGATGATTTTTCCTTCCTTTCCGAATCCTTGCTTCTCCGTGAGTATCTTCGTTCATAACGATCATCTCTACTCCTTCTCTCTCTTGGTGGTGATCCTTTGCTTCTTCTTTTTGGAGAATCTTCTCTTCTCTTGTAGGGAGCCGTACACTCATTGGAATAGTGTCCGGGTCTTCCACAATTGTAACCGTCTCTCTCTCGACTAGAAGATCTTTTGTCACTGTAGGACCTTGACTTGGAGCTTCTATCTTTGCTTCTACTCTTGTATAACTTGTTGAAGTTCTTCACCATTAAGCTCAATTCTTCATTGAAGTCTTGTTTCTCACTTGATGATGTAGGAGCTTCACATGAGGCTTTATAGGCACCACTTGACTTGTTGTGAAGTTCCTCTTTATCCTTAAGTGACATCTCATGAGCAACAATTCTTCCAATCACTTCCGTTGGCTTGAGATCTTTGTAATTGGGCATCATTTGGATCAATGTGCACACGGTATCATATTTTCCATCCAAGGCTCTTAGGATCTTCTTGATGATGAATCTATCGATCATCTCTTCACTTCCTAAGCCGGCAATCTCATTTGTGATGAGAGCAAGCCTAGAGTACATTTCAGCGACACCTTCACCATCCTTCATCTTGAACTTGTCAAGTAGGCTTTGAAGCACATCCAACTTGGATTCCTTGACGGAGTCGGTACCTTCGTGCATATCAATCAAAGTATCCCAAATTTCCTTTGCATTCTCAAGACGGCTGATTTTGTTGAATTCTTCGGGGCATAATCCGTTGAAGAGAATATCACAAGCTTGAGCATTGTATTGCAACATCTTCAACTCATCCGCGGTAGCTTCACGGTTTGGTTTTCTCCCATCAAAGAAGTCACCTTGCAAACCAACACACACAATAGCCCAAACAACGGGGTTATGTCCAAGAATATGCATTTTCATTTTATGCTTCCAACTAGCAAAATTAGTACCATCAAAATAAGGACCTCTATGGTGATAATTTCCCTCGCTAGACGCCATACTCTCCTAGGTTGTGAAACCAAGGCTATGACCACCAAAAGCTATGGAGATCAAGCAAGTGGAGACCAAAGCTTTGATACCACTTGTAGGATCGAAAGTATGTCTAGAGGGGGGGTGATTAGACTACTTGACCAAATAAAAACTTAACCTTTTCCCAGTTTTAGTTCTTGGTATATTTTAGCTGTTTTAGGACAAGTCAAGTAATCATCACACAATTCAAGCAAGCATGCAAAGAGTATATTGGCAACGGAAAGTAAAGCATGCAACTTGCAAGAATATAAAGGGAAGGGTTTGGAGAATTCAAACGCTATTGGAGACACGGATGTTTTTCCCGTGGTTCAGATAGGTGGTGCTATCCTACATCCACGTTGATGGAGACTTCAACCCACAAAGGGTAACGGTTGCGCGAGTCCACACAGGGCTCCACCCAAGGGCAACGGTTGCGCGAGTCCATGAAGGGCTCCACCCACGAAGGGTCCACGAAGAAGCAACCACCCACAAAGGGTCCACGAAGAAGCAACCTTGTCTATCCCACCATGGCCATCGCCCACGAAGGACTTGCCTCACTAGCGGTAGATCTTCACGAAGTAGGCAATCTCCTTGCCCTTACAAACTCCTTGGTTCAACTCCACAATCTTGTCGGAGGCTCCCAAGTGACACCTAGCCAATCTAGGAGACACCACTCTCCAAGAAGTAACAAATGGTGTGTAGGTAATGAACTCCTTGCTCTTGTGCTTCAAATGATAGTCTCCCCAACACTCAACTCTCTCTCATAGGATTTGGATTTGGTGGAAAGAAGATTTGAGTGGAAAGCAAGTTGGGAAGGCTAGAGATCAAGATTCATATGGTAGGAATGGAATGTCTTGATCTCAACACATGAGTAGGTGGTTCTCTCTCAGAACAAATGAGTTGGAATGATGTGTGTGTTCTGATGGCTCTCTCACTGAATGAGAAAGAGGTGGAGGGGTATATATAACCTCCACACAAAATCCAACCATTACACAGTTTTCCAATCTCGGTGGGACCGAATCATAAAACTCGGTCTGACCGAAATAGTAAACCTAGTGACTTTTAGGAATTTCGGTGGGACTGACATGCAACTCGGTGGGACCGATTCGGTTAGGGTTTGGGCATAACATAATCTCGGTGAGACCGATTACACAGACTCGGTGAGACCAAATTTGGTAATTAGCTAACCAGAGAGTTGGTCAGGCAAACTCGGTGGGACCGATTTGCTCTTTCGGTGAGACCGAGTGGAACTCGGTGAGACCGAAAAGTTACAAAGGGGAAACACTGAGTTTACATTGCAATCTCGGTGGGTCCGATTCGCTCTTTCGGTGGGACCGAAAAGTTACGAAAGGGAAACAGAGAGTTTGCAACCCCATCTCGATGGGACCGAGATCCTTATCAGTAGAACCGAATTGCTAGGGTTTGGCAGTGGCTAATGACAAGTGAAACTCGGTGGCGCCGGATAGGAAAAATCGGTAGGACCGAGTTTGGCTTAGAGTTTAGGTCATATGTGGATGTGGGAAAGTAGTTGAGGGTTTTGGAGCATATCACTAAGCACATGAAGCAAGAGGCTCATTAAGCAACACCGCATCCCTCCTTAATAGTATTGGCTTTTCCTATGGACTCAATGTGATCTTGGATCACTAAAATATAAAATGAAGAGTCTTGAGCTTTTGAGCTTGGGCCAATCCATTTTCCTTAGCATTTTGAGGGTTCCACTTTCACATCCATGCCATGCCAATCATTGAGCTTTTCCTGAAATAATCATCTTGGAATAGTATTAGCTCAATGAGCTATATGTTGTTATGAATTACCGAAACCACTTTCAGTGGGCTGCATAAACATATTCGACATAAGGGAAAGTTGTGCAATAAACGAATACTATGAATTACTCTGGTATCTGGATACTTACGATTTTGCCAGGGGCTTGGCCCTGGGCGGCCACTCCTCTCCGCCGTTGTCGGCGTCGGTGGAGTAGTCCGGAGGAAGGGTTTTCCCCTTCTTGGACCCTCAGGCCTCCCCAGAGAGGGCGGCCTTCCTTTTCTTCTCTCCTCCCGCTAGAGGGGGAGAGGTCTCTTCTTCTTCCTCCTCGTCTTCACAGGAGGAATGCGCCTCGGAACCGTCGGATGATGGATTCGACACCTCCTGGCGCCGGGCACTCTTTCGAGTCCTCGTGGCCTTTTTCACGGCCTTCTTCTCCGGCACCACATAGGGTGCCGGAACCAGCAGCTTCGCCAAGTGAGCATCCGCTTGGCCTTCGGGCAAAGGAGCCGGATAGTTGATCTGTCCGGACGTCACCTGCCAATCCTGCCAAAGGTAAGGGAGCTTAGATCCCGCATGGAGTCAAACTATGAAAAACGGATACCCTGTAAAAGGAAAAAACAGCTTACCGCATGAGCGTGACACTGTGTGCTGAATCGGCGATCCTCGGTAGTGGAAGCGGGGGCCTCGGCGCCCTTGAAAAGCACCTTCCAGGCATCTTCGTACATCGTGTCGAAGAGCCTGCTCGGAGTTTGGTGCCGCGCTGGGTCGAACTCCCACATGTTGAAAGCTCGTTTATGACACGGGAGGATCAGGCGGATGAGCATAACCTGGACAACGTTGACAAGTTTGAGCTTCTTGTCCACCAGGGTTTGGATGCATGTTTGGAGTCCGGTCAGCTCTCCTTTTTTACCCCATGACAGGCCCGCCTCCTTCCAGGAGGTGAGCCGTGTAGGGGGTCTGGATCGAAACACGGGGGCTGCGACCCATTCGGGGTCGCGCGGCTCGGTGATGTAAAACCACCCCGATTGCCACCCCTTCAGGGTCTCCACAAAGGAGCCCTCGAGCCATAAGACGTTGGCCATCTTGCCCACCATGGCGCCTCCGCACTCCGCTTGGTTGTCGCGCACCACCTTCGGCTTGACGTTGAAAGTCTTGAGCCATAGGCCGAAATGGGGGCGGATGTAGAGGAAAGCCTCACACACGATGATAAACGCTGAGATGTTGAGGACAAAGTTCGGGGCCAGATCGTGGAAATCCAGGCCATAGTAGAACATGAGCCCCCGGACAAATGGGTGAAGAGGGAAGCCCAGTCCACGGAGGAAATGGGGGAGGAACACCACCCTCTCATGGGGCCTAGGGGTGGGGATGAGCTGCCCCTTTTCGGGAAGCCGGTACGCAATGTCATTAGATAAGTATCCGGCCTTCCTCAGTTTTTTGATGTGTCCCTCCGTGATGGAGGAGACCATCCACTTGCCTCCCGCTCCGGACATGGCTGGAGAAGGTTGAGGTGGGGAGTGCGGACTTGGGCACTGGAGCTCGAGTGCGCGAGAATGGATAAGCAAGGGAGGAAGAAGGCGTAGGTGAAAAGGTGGATCCTTATCCCCTTATATGGGTGGACGCAACTACGTGTCCCCACCAGCCTGGTAAAACTCGTTTATCTCCAAGCACCATAATCAATGGCGCGGTTGGGTTACCCACGCCCGTATTGATGAGAATCCCGGAATAAGGGGACACGATCTCTGCTTTAACAAGACGTGCCAAGGAAACCACCTCGCATGACGCGCTGAGGTGGGATAATGAAACGACTCGGATAAAGGCTTGACTGTGGTGTGTCACACTATGGAATACGTCAGCAGATTAGATTTGTGTAAATGTTATTCTCTCTATGGCAATATGTGGAAACTTATTTTGCAGAGCCGGACACTATCTTTGTGTTCAAAATCTTCTATGAAGTACTTGGAGGAGGAACCCGCCTTGCAATGCCGAAGACAATCTGCGCGCCGGACTCGTCGTCATTGAAGCCTGGTTCAGGGGCTACTGAGGGAGTCCTGGATTAGGGGGTGTCCGGATGGCCGGACTATACCTTCAGCCGGACTCCTGGACTATGAAGATACAAGATTGAAGACTTCTTCCAGTGTCCGGAAGGGACTTTCCTTGGCGTGGAAGGCAAGCTTGGCGATACGGATATGCAGATCTCCTACCATTGTAACCGACTTTGTGTAACCCTAACCCTCTCCGGTGTCTATATAAACCGGAGGGTTTTAGTCCGTAGGACAACATACACAACAATGGTACCATAGGCTAGCTTCTAGGGTTTAGCCTCTCTGATCTCGAGGTAGATCTACTCTTGTACTACCCATATCATCAATATTAATCAAGCAGGACATAGGGTTTTACCTCCACCGAGAGGGCCCGAACCTGGGTAAAACTTCGTGTCCCTTGCCTCCTGTTACCATCCGGCCTAGACGCACAGTTCGGGGCCCCCTACCCGAGATCCGCCGGTTTTGACACCGACAATCGGTCAAGTGTAGCGAGAATAAATGGCACAATAGGGCCACGGAAGGGGGAATGCCCACCATGGCCTCACAGACGAAAGCAAAGACGGCGAGAAGGGAGATTGATTGGGGATCCAGGTGCAACATATGGATCTGATAGTGGGAGAGCACGGCGTTGAAGAAGGCAGAGAAAGGAGGAACCAGGCCAGCCCACAAGGCGTCGATGAAGAATGGAACCTCGGTGGTTGTCCTGTTAATGGAGGCGCGAGAGGTGGGCCAGGCCGCCGTCCTCCCCCATTCGTTGGAGTCAGCAGCGAGCGCAGGGCAAACCTTGTCCATGGCTTCCTGGTTGAGCACCAGTGACCGGCCAACGGCGGGTTCAATGGCCGGGGTGGCCCGGCTAAAGACTGAGGCTTCCTCCTTTCCTTCTCTGTTCGCCGGGGTGCCATGGCAACGAGGAGGGCTGAGCTCGGAACCGATTGGAAGAGAAGGTTATTGTTTGGAAAAGGCAGGAGAGTTGGAGGGGTGTGTCACCAGCAATAGGGGGATAATTGTGTAAGTCACGGTGGCCGCCTAGCCAGGCGGATATCAAGGCTGCGTGGGGAAGCGGAGACACCCACGTCCAATCGACTGCCACACATCAAACAAGGTTGCATGCTGTTGGGGCCCACGGCGCTCTGCACTTGCCCCTTGGCTTCGCCTCGAAGCCAAGCCCGACCGTGCCTTGGGCCTGGGGGCTACTGTCGGCATCCTGGGAACGGGGGTCCCCAGACTTGCCTTCCTGCAGCCCATGGCGTGGCTCCACCAGCGGCCCTGTACGACCCCTCTTCACCAGCAAACACTCAAGACCCTCGCAAGGGGCCAAGCCTCGCGGGGCGGATGATGCAAGACCTCCTCGGGGGCGGCCTCACCAGGCTAGCTCGCGAGGGGCGGAAAGATCAAGGCACGGGGCACCTCGCGAGGTTCCTGTGATGCAAGCCATGGCAACCAAGACCAGGCGTGCACCAGGAGGGCGCCAGTGCGCGCAACGTCCTCGTTTCCTCTTTGGTGCTAAATAAGCAAGCGCAGGCGCGGAGTCATGAGGCATCAAGCAAAGGTTTCCATATCGGTGCAACGAGACCAAGACCAGCAGGACGGCAGGACGGAGGTTACTGTGGATCCCAAGACGGTGTCATCACAAGAGCCTTTGGCAGGCGAAGACCATCTTTTGTCAGGATAGCTTGTACTAGCTGTCCCCCTTCAAACTGGCCGTTGTGGGATACCTTCCCGCCTAATATTTGGGAAGAGGACCCGGGCCTCTATAAATAGGGCTAGCCACCTGTCGGCGTTCTGGGAACGGGGGTCCCCAGACTTGCCTGCCTGCGGTCCACGGCGTGGCTTTGCTAGCAGGCCTGTACGGCACATCTTCATCAACAAGGCATTCAAGACCCTCGCGAGGCGGACGACGCAAGACCTCCTCAGGAGCGGCCTCACCAGGCTGGCTCGTGAGGGGAGGAGAGTTCAAGGCTAGGCAAACCTCGCGAGGTTCTCGTGACGTGAGCCATGAAGATCGAGACCAGGCGGGCACCAGGCGGGCGCCAGGCGGGCGCCAGCGCGCGAAGCGTCCTTGTTTCCTCTTTGGTGCTAAGGGGGCAAGCGCAGGCGCAGAGTACCGAGGCATCAAGCAAAGGTTCCCATATTGTTGCAACGAGACCAAGACCAGTAGGATGGCAAGACGGAGGTCACCGTGGAGCCCAAGACAGCGTCACCACCAGAGCCTTTGGCAGGCAAAGACTGTTTTTGTCAGGATAGCTTGTACTACATGTCCCCCTTCGAATTGGCCGTTGTTGGCTCCCTTCCCGTTCAGTATTTGGGGAGAGGACCAAGGCCACTATAAATAGGACTAGCCACCACCATAGCTAGAGGACCGGATCTTAGATTGAGGAACCAGATCTTATATTAGAGCCACCACATCCTTGGCCACACATCCACCGAGCACAAGAACACCTCAACCTCAGGAGGCTGTTCTTCTACTTGTACTGTTCATCATCAACCCAAGAGGAAATCCACCACCACCACACTGGAGTAGGGTATTACCCCACAACGGTGGCCCGAACCAGTATAAATCTTGTGTCCTTTGTGTTGCAAGTTCGCCGAGTTAGTTCGTAAGATCTTAGATAAGTTAGGACGTGGATTGGCAGGGGGGAAATCTTCGTGCGCACCCCAGTGTTCGAACCTTAAGGGTTTTGCCGGAACCCGTGATCCGACACCACCACCTTAGAAAAGGGAGAAGAATCCTCAACCGCATCAAGCTCACCAAGCACAGGAGCACCTCTCCTCGGGAGGTTGTTCTTCCCTTGTAACTGTTCATCCCCAGCCCAAGAGGCAATCCACCACACCACACTGGAGTATGGTATTACACCACATCGGTGGCCCGAACCAGTATAAATCTCGTGTCCCTTTGTTCTGCGAGTTTGACGCGCTAAGGCTTGAGATCGCGGTGGGGGTGAGAGCTTAGGGGAGGAGAGATCTTCGTGTGCACCCCAGTGTTCGAACCTCAAGGGTTTTGTCGGAACCCGAAATCCGACACCGTCCTAAGTAAATTTGCATGTGCCACCTCTAAAAACTTCTAAAAAAATTATCCGTTTTGTGTGCCTGGATCGTTCATGCAACGACAGGAGGTGGTCGATATCTTCCGTGCTAAGCATGTTATCCTCAGGTCGAGTGTTTATTCACTCGTCGTCGCACGAGGAAATGGGCGGTAATAGGGATGCCAGTCCCAAACTGCAAAATACAAATAGAGTTCATCTCTTACATAATTAAACGAAAACTCCCAATGGAGTCAAAACCTTTACTTTCTGCTTGGGGACCTCTACCAGCGTGCTTAGCATGGAAGATGTTGATAGCTGATGGTCGTGAAGTGAATAAGAAGGGTGCATATCTCAAAATATCATTTATCTATGTTTTAAAAATTGAGCTCTGGCACCTCTGCAAATCACTACTTCCCTCTGCGAAGGGACTTTCTATTTACTTTTATGTTGTGTCACCACATTCTAAAAGCAAGCGCCAGAAACTGAGTAGAGCACAGGGGTCATGATTTATGCATTGTGTATATCTAATGTTGGGTGCATCATGACTGGATCTTTTCTACCATGAAATACAATGTTTAGTCGCTGCTTGAACTTGAGAGGTTCTCTGCATTTATGTTTTGCGGTCTTTGAAAGGGCTAGCGAGATACCATTATTGTCATATTATATCATGGTTGTTTTGACAATGTGTTGCTATTTGAGATATCTTATTATTGTTCGCTAGCTGATTATGTCATTGATATGAACCATTATAATATTTAAGAGTTATTGTTGACATGGTTAGTAATAATGTTGGCTAAAAACCTAGGTGTTTTTTAAGCCTATTTATGCAAACAAGAGCAAAGGAGTTCGTAAAAGTTTTTCTTTCTCACTTTCAGTTTATTAACTGTATTGCTTGAGGACAAGCAAAGGTTTAAGCTTGGGGGAGTTGATACGTCTCCAATGTATCTACTTTTTCTCACGCTTTTCCTCTTGTGTTGGACTCTAATTTGCATGATTTGAATGAAACTAACCCCGGACTGACGTTGTTTTCAGCAGAACTACCATGGTGTTGTTTTTGTGCAGAAATAGAAGTTCTCGGAATGGAACAAAACTTTTTGAGGATTTTTATACCAATAATAAGAATTTCTGGAGCCAAGACCCACCAGAGAGGGGCCCCAGGGTGGGCACGACCCACCAGGGCGCGCCCCCCTCTCCTGGCGCGCCCAGGTGGGTTGTACCCACCTAGTGGCCCCGCTGATGACCCCCTGATACTATAAATTCACATTATTTCAGGAAAAAAATCAGGGAGAAAGAATTATCGTGATCCATGAGACGGAGACGCCGCCAAGCCCTGTTCTTCCTCGGGAGGGCAGATCTGGAGTTCATTTGGGGCTCCAGAGAGGGGATCTTCGTTCTTCGTCATCACCAACCCTTCTCCATCGCCAATTCCATGATGCTCCCTGTCGGCGTTGGAAGTCATGTTGCTAGACAACAATGAACCTACGAGCTATGGAGAAGCGATGCTGGGCCCAGATTCCGATAAATGGCTCGAGGCCATAAAATCCGAGAGAGGATCCATGTATGGAAACAAAGTGTAGACTTTGACAGAACAGCTTGATGGTCGTGAGGCTGTTGAGTACAGATGGATTTTAAAAGGAAGACGGACAATGATGGTAAATGTCACCATTAAGAAAGCTCGACTTGTCGTTAAGATGTTTTCCGACAAGTTCAAGGAGTTGACTACGATGAGACTTTCTCACTCGTAGCGATGCTAAGAGTCTGTTGGAATTATATTAGCGATTACTGCATTATTTATGAAATCTTGCACATAGGATGTCAAAACATTGTTTCCTCGACGATTTTCTTGAGGAAAGGTTGTATGTGATACAACCGGAAGGTTTTGTCAATCCTGAAAGATGCTAGTAAGTATGCAAAGCTCCAGCAATCCTTCTAGGGACTGGAGTAAGCATCTCGGAGTTGGAATGTATGCTTTGATGAGATGATCAAAGATTTTGGGTTTATACAAAGTTTATGAGAAACTTGTATTTCCAAAGAAGTGAGTGGGAGCACTATAGAATTTCTGATGAATATATGATGTTGACATATTGTTGATCAGAAACAACGTAGAATTTCTGGAAAGCATATAGGGTTATTTGGAAAGTATTTTTCAATGGAAAACCTGGATTAAGCTACTTGAACATTGAGCATCAAGATCTATAAGGATAGATCAAAATTCTTAATGGTACTTTCAAATGAGCACATACCTTGACATGATCTTGAAGGTGTTCAAGATGGATCAGTCAAAGAAGGAGTTCTTGCCTGAGTTGTAAGGTATGAAGTTAAGACTTAAAGCTCGACCACGACAGAATAGAGAGAAAGGACGAAGGTCGTCCCCTATGCTTAAGACATAGGCCCTACAGTATGCTATGTTGTGTACCGCACCTGAAATGTGCCTTGCCATGAGTCAGTCAAGGGGTGCAAGAGTGATCCAAGAATGGATCACAAGACAGCGGTCAAAGTTATCCTTAGTAACTAGTGGACTAAGGAATTTTCTCGATTATGGAGGTGGTAAAAGAGTTCGTCGTAAAGGGTTACGCCGATGCAAACTTTGACAATAATCCAGATTATTCTGAGTAGTAAACAGGATTTGTATAGTAGAACAGTTATTTGGAATAGCTCCAAATGTAGCGTAGTAGTTGCATCTACAAGATGACATAGAAATTTGCGAAGTACATACGGATCTGAAAGATTCAGACCCGTTGACTATAACATCTCTCACAAGCATAACATGATCAAACCCAGAACTCATCGAGTGTTAATCACATGGTAATGTGAACTAGATTATTGACTCTAGTAAACTCTTTGGGTGTTAGTCACGTGGGGATGTGACCTTGAGTGTTAGTCACATAGCGATGTGAACTGGATTATTGACTCTAGTGCAAGTGGGAGACTGTTGGAAATATGCCCTAGAGGCAATAATAAATTGATTATTATTATATTTCCTTGTTCATGATAATCGTTTATTATCCATGCTAGAATTGTATTGATAGGAAACTCAGATACATGTGTGGATACATAGACAACACCATGTCCCTAGTAAGCCTCTAGTTGACTAGCTCGTTAATCAATAGATGGTTTCGGTTTCCTGACCATGGACATTGGATGTCGTTGATAACGGGATCACATCATTAGGAGAATGATGTGATGGACAAGACCCAATCCTAAGCCTAGCACAAGATCATGTAGTTCGTATGCTAAAGCTTTTCTAATGTCAAGTATCATTTCCTTAGACCATGAGATTGTGCAGCTCCCGGATACCGTAGGAGTGCTTTGGGTGTGCCAAACATCACAACGTAACTGGGTGGCTATAAAGGTACACTACAGGTATCTCCGAAAGTGTCTGTTGGGTTGGCACGAATCGAGACTGGGATTTGTCACTCCGTGTAAACGGAGAGGTATCTCTGGGCCCACTCGGTAGGACATCATCATAATGTGCACAATGTGATCAAGGAGTTGATCACGGGATGATGTGTTACGAAACGAGTAAAGAGACTTGTCGGTAACGAGATTGAACAAGGTATCGGGATACCGACAATCGAATCTCGGGCAAGTATCATACCGCTAGACAAAGGGAATTGTATACGGGATTGATTAAGTCCTTGACATCGTGGTTCATCCGATGAGATCATCGTGGAACATGTGGGAGCCAACATGGGTATCCAGATCCCGCTGTTGGTTATTGACCGGAGAGTCATCTCGGTCATGTCAGCATGTCTCCCGAACCCGTAGGGTCTACACACTTAAGGTTCGGTGACGCTAGGGTTATAGAGATATTAGTATGCGGTAACCCGAAAGTTGTTAGGAGTCCCGGATGAGATCCCGGACGTCACGAGGAGTTCCAGAATGGTCCGGAGGTAAAGATTTATATATGGGAAGTCTTGTTTTGGTCGCCGGAAAAGTTTCACGCATTATCGGTATTGTACCGGGAGTGCCGAAAGGGGTCCGGGGGTCCACCAAAGGGGTCCACCTGCCCCGGGGGCCACATGGGCTGTAGGGGTGTGCGCCTTGGCCTATATGGGCCAAGGGCACCAGCCCCAAGAGGCCCATGCGCCAAGAGATAAGGAAAGGAAGAGTCCTAAAGGGGGAAGGCACCTCCTAGGTGCCTTGGGGAGGAGGGACTCCTCCCTAGCCGCACCCTTCCTTGGAGGAAGGGCCAAGGCTGCGCCCCCCCCCCCTCTCCCTTGGCCCTATATATAGTGGGGGGGAAGGGAGGGCAGCCCCATCTAAGCCTTGGCACCTCCCTCTCCCTCCCGTGACACATCTCCTTCCTCCCGCAGCGCTTGGCGAAGACCTGTTGGAATCCCGCTACTTCCACCACCAAGCCGTCGTGCTGCTGGATATCCATTAACCTCTCCTTCCCCCTTGCTGGATCAAGAAGGAGGAGACGTCGTTGCTCCGTACGTGTGTTGAACGCGGAGGTGCCGTCCGTTCGGCGCTAGGATCATCGGTGATTTGGATCACGACGAGTACGACTCCATCAACCCCGTTCTCTTGAACGCTTCCACGCGCAATCTACAAGGGTATGTAGATCCACTCCTCCCTCGTTGCTAGATGACTCCATAGATTGATCTTGGTGACACGTAGGAAAATTTTGAATTATTGCTACATTCCCCAACAGTGGTATCAGAGCCAGGTTTATTGCGTAGATTCTATGCACGAGTAGAACACAAAGTAGTTGTGGGCGTTGATTTTGTTCAATATGATTACCGTTACTAGTATAATCTTGATTCGGCGGCATTGTGGGATGAAGCGGCCCGGACCAACCTTACACGTACGCTTACGTGAGACCGGTTCCACCGACAAACATGCACTAGTTGCATAAGGTGGTTGGCGGGTGTCTGTCTCTCCCACTTTAGTCGGATCGGATTCGATGAAAAGGGTCCTTATGAAGGGTAAATAGCAATTGGCATATCACGTTGTGGTCTTTGCGTGGGTAAGAAACGTTCTTGCTAGAAACCCATAGCAGCCACGTAAAACATGCAAACAACAATTAGAGGACGTCTAACTTGTTTTTGCAGGGTATGCTATGTGATGTGATATGGCCAAAAGGATGTGATGAATGATATATGTGATGTATGAGATTGATCATGTTCTTGTAATAGGAATCACGACTTGCATGTCGATGAGTATGACAACCGGCAGGAGCCATAGGAGTTGTCTTAATTTATTTATGACCTGCGTGTCAATATAAACGTCATGTAATTACTTTACTTTATTGCTAACCGTTAGCTGTAGTAGTAGAAGTAATAGTTGGCGAGACAACTTCATGAAGACACGATGATGGAGATCATGATGATGGAGATCATGGTGTCATGCCGGTGACGATGATGATCATGGAGCCCCAAAGATGGAGATCAAAAGGAGCAATATGATATTGGCCATATCATGTCACTATTTGATTGCATGTGATGTTTATCATGTTTATGCATCTTGTTTACTTAGAACGACGGTAGTAAATAAGATGATCCCTCATGATAATTTCAAGAAAGTGTTCCCCCTAATTGTGCACCGTTGCAACAGTTCGTTGTTTCGAAGCACCACGTGATGATCGGGTGTTAGATTCTAATGTTCACATACAATGGGTGTAAGACAGATTTACACACGCGAAACACTTAGATTGACTTGACGAGCCTAGCATGTACAGACATGGCCTCGGAACACAAGAGACCGAAAGGTCGAGCATGAGTCGTATGGTAGATACGATCAACATGAAGATGTTCACCGATGATGACTAGTCCGTCTCACGTGATGATCGGACACGGCCTAGTTAACTCGGATCATGTAATCACTTAGATGACTAGAGGGATGTCTATCTGAGTGGGAGTTCACAAGATGAACTTAATTATCCTGAACATAGTCAAAAGGTCTTCGCAAATTATGTCGTAGCTCGCGCTTCAGTTCTACTGTTTAGATATGTTCCTAGAGAAAATTTAGTTGAAAGTTGATAGTAGTAATTATGCGGACTAGGTCCGTAAACTGAGGTTTGTCCTCATTGCTTCATAGAAGGCTTATGTCCTTAATGCACCGCTCAGCGTGCTGAACCTCGAATGTTGTCTATGGATGTTGCGAACATCTGACATACACATTTTGATAACTACGTGATAGTTCAGTTAAACGGCTTAGAGTTGAGGCACCGAAGACGTTTTGAAACGTCGCGAAACATATGAGATGTTTCGAGGGCTGAAATTGGGATTTCAGGCTCGTTCCCACGTCAAGAGGTATAAGACCTCCGACGATTTTCTTAGCCCACAAACTAAGGGAGAAAATCTCAATTGTTGATCTTGTGCTCAGATTGTCTGAGTACAACAATCATTTGAATCGAGTGGGAGTTGATCTTCCAGATGAGATAGTGATGTTTCTCCGAAGTCATTACCACCAAGCTGCTAGAGCTTCGTGATGAACTATAACATATCAGGGATAGATGTGATGATCCTTGAAATATTCGCGATGTTTGACACCACAAAAGTAGAAATCAAGAAGGAGCATCAATTGTTGATGGTTGGTGAAACCACTAGTTTCAAGAAGGGTAAGGGCAAGAAGGGATACTTCATGAAACGGCAATTCAGCTACTGCTCTAGTGGAGAAACCCAAGGTTGAACCCAAACCCGAGACTGAGTGCTTCTGTAATAAGGGGAACAGCCACTGGAGAAGAATTACCTTAGATACTTGGTAGATGAGAAGGCTGGCAAGGTCAATAGGAGTATATTGGATATACATTGTGTTAATGTGTACTTTACTAGTACTCCTAGTAGCACCATGGTATTAGATACCGGTTCGGTTGCTAAGTGTTAGTAACTCGAAATAAAAGCTGCGGAGTAAACGGAGACTAGCTAAAGGTGAGCTGGCAATATGTGTTGGAAGTTTTTCCAAGGTTGATCAAATATCATACGCTCCCTCTACCATCGAGATTGGTGTTTGCGTTGAGCATAGACATGATTGGATTATGTCTATCGCAATACGGTTATTCATTTAAGGAGAATAATGGTTACTTTGTTTATTTGAATAATACCTTCAATGGTCTTGCACCTAAAATGAATGGTTCATTGAATCTCGATCATAGTGATACACATGTTCATGCCAAAAGATATAAGATAGTAATGATAGTACCACCTACTTGTGGCACTGCCACTTAAGTCATATCGGTATAAAACGCATGAAGAGGCTCCATGTTGATGGATCTTTGGACTCACTCGTTTTTGAAAAGTTTGAGGCATGCGAACCATGTCTATAGGTGTATATGCATGAAGAAACTCCATGCAAATGGACCGTTTGGACTCATTCGATTTTGAATCACTTGAGACATGCAAATCATACCACATGGGCAAGATGACTGAAAGCCTCGTTTTCAGTGAAATGGAACTAGAAAGCAACTTGTTGGAAGTAATACATTTTGATGTGTGCAGTCCAATGAGTGATGAGGCGTGTAGTGGATATCGTTATGTTCTTACTTCACAGATGATTTGAGTAGATGTTGAGTATATTTACTTGATGAATCACGAGTCTGGATTATTGAAAGGTTCAAGTAATTTCAGGATGAAGATGAAAGATCGTCGTGACAAGAGGATAAAATGTCTATGATATGATCATAGAGATGAATATCTGAATTACGAGTTTGGCACAGAATTAAGACATTGTGGAAATTGTTTCACAACTAATACAGCCTGGAACACCATAGTGTGATGGTGTGTCCGAACATCATAACTGCACCCTATTGGATATGATGCATACCATGATGTCTCTTATCGAATTACCACGATAGTTTATGGGTTAGGCATTAGAGACAACCACATTCACTTTAAATAGGGTACCACGTAATTCCGATGAGATGACACCGTATGAACTATGGTTTAGAGAAACCTAAGCTGTCATTTCTTAAAAGTTTGGGGCTGCGACGCTTATGCGAAAAAGTTTCAGGCTGATAAGCTCGAACCCAAAGCGGATAAATGCATCTTCATAGGACACCCAAAACAGTTGGGTATACCTCCTGTCTCAGAACCGAAAACAATAAGGGATTGTTTCTAGAATCGGGTCCTTTCTCGAGGAAAAGATTCTCTTGAAAGAATTGAGTGGGAGGATGGTGGAGACTTGATGAGGCTATTGAACCGTCTCTTCAATTAGTGTGTGGAAGGGCACAGGAAGTTGTTCCTGTGGCACCTACACCAATTGAAGTGGAAGCTTATGATAGTGATCATGAAACTTCAGATCAAGTCACTACCAAACCTCGTGGGATGACAAGGATGCGTACTACTTCAGAGTGGTACGTAATCCTGTCTTGGAAGTCATGTTGCTAGACAACAATGAACCTACGAGCTATGGAGAAGCGATGGTGGGCCTGGATTCCGATAAATGGCTCGAGGCCATAAAATCCGAGAGAGGATCCATGTATGGAAACAAAGTGTAGACTTTTACAGAACAGCTCGATGGTCGTGAGGCTGTTGAGTACAGATGGATTTTAAAAGGAAGACGGACAATGATGGTAAATGTCACCATTAAGAAAGCTCGACCTGTCGTTAAGATGTTTTCCGACAAGTTCAAGGAGTTGACTACGATGAGACTTTCTCACTCATAGCGATGCTAAGAGTCTGTTGGAATTATATTAGCGATTACTGCATTATTTATGAAATCTTGCAGATAGGATGTCAAAACATTGTTTCCTCGACGATTTTCTTGAGGAAAGGTTGTATGTGATACAACCGGAAGGTTTTGTCAATCCTGAAAGATGCTAGTAAGTATGCAAAGCTCCAGCAATCCTTCTAGGGACAGGAGTAAGCATCTCGGAGTTGGAATGTATGCTTTGATGAGATGATCAAAGATTTTGGGTTTATACAAAGTTTATGAGAAACTTGTATTTCCAAAGAAGTGAGTGGGAGCACTATAGAATTTCTGATGAATATATGATGTTGACATATTGTTGATCAGAAATGACGTAGAATTTCTGGAAAGCATATAGGGTTATTTGGAAAGTATTTTTCAATGGAAAACCTAGATTAAGCTACTTGAACATTGAGCATCAAGATCTATAAGGATAGATCAAAATTCTTAATGGTACTTTCAAATGAGCACATACCTTGACATGATCTTGAAGGTGTTCAAGATGGATCAGTCAAAGAAGGAGTTCTTGCCTGAGTTGTAAGGTATGAAGTTAAGACTTAAAGCTCGACCATGACAGAATAGAGAGAAAGGACGAAGGTCATCCCCTATGCTTAAGACATAGGCCCTACAGTATGCTATGTTGTGTACCGCACCTGAAATGTGCCTTGCCATGAGTCAGTCAAGGGGTGCAAGAGTGATCCAAGAATGGATCACAAGACAGCGGTCAAAGTTATCCTTAGTAACTAGTGGACCAAGGAATTTTCTCGATTATGGAGGTGGTAAAAGAGTTCGTCGTAAAGGGTTACGCCGATGCAAACTTTGACACTAGTCCAGATTATTCTGAGTAGTAAACTGGATTCGTATAGTAGAATGGTTATTTGGAATAGCTCCAAATGTAGCATAGTAGTTGCATCTACAAGATGACATAGAAATTTGCGAAGTACATACGGATCTGAAAGATTCAGACCCGTTGACTATAACATCTCTCACAAGCATACCATGATCAAACCCAGAACTCATCGAGTGTTAATCACATGGTAATGTGAACTAGATTATTGACTCTAGTAAACTCTTTGGGTGTTAGTCACATGGGGATGTGACCTTGAGTGTTAGTCACATAGCGATGTGAATTGGATTATTGACTCTAGTGCAAGTGGGAGACTGTTGGAAATATGCCCTAGAGGCAATAATAAATTGATTATTATTATATTTCCTTGTTCATGATAATCGTTTATTATCCATGCTAGAATTGTATTGATAGGAAACTCAGATACATGTGTGGATACATAGACAACACCATGTCCCTAGTAAGCCTCTAGTTGACTAGCTCGTTAATCAATAGATGGTTTCGGTTTCCTGACCATGGACATTGGATGTCATTGATAATGGGGTCACATCATTAGGAGAATGATGTGATGGACAAGACCCAATCCTAAGCCTAGCACAAGATCATGTAGTTCGTATGCTAAAGCTTTTCTAATGTCAAGTATCATTTCCTTAGACCATGAGATTGTGCAACTCCCGGATACCGTAGGAGTGCTTTGGGTGTGCCAAACGTCACAACGTAACTGGGTGGCTATAAAGGTACACTACAGGTATCTCCGAAAGTGTCTGTTGGGTTGGCACGAATCGAGACTGGGATTTGTCACTCCGTGTAAACGGAGAGGTATCTCTGGGCCCACTCGATAGGACATCATCATAATGTGCACAATGTGATCAAGGAGTTGATCACGGGATGATGTGTTACGAAACGAGTAAAGAGACTTGCCGGTAACGAGATTGAACAAGGTATCGGGATACCGACGATCGAATCTCGGGCAAGTATCGTACCGCTAAACAAAGGGAATTGTATACGGGATTGATTAAGTCCTTGACATCGTGGTTCGTCCGATGAGATCATCGTGGAACATGTGGGAGCCAACATGGGTATCCAGATCCCGCTGTTGGTTATTGACCGGAGAGTCATCTCGGTCATGTCTGCATGTCTCCCGAACCCGTAGGGTCTACACACTTAAGGTTCGGTGACGCTAGGGTTATAGAGATATTAGTATGCGGTAACCTGAAAGTTGTTCGGAGTCCCGGATGAGATCTCGGACGTCACGAGGAGTTCCAGAATGGTCCGGAGGTAAAGATTTATATATGGGAAGTCTTGTTTTGGTCGCCGGAAAAGTTTCGCGCATTATCGGTATTGTACCGGGAGTGCCGAAAGGGGTCCAGGGGTCCACCAAAGGGGTCCACCTGCCCCAGGGGCCACATGGGCTGTAGGGGTGTGCGCCTTGGCCTATATGGGCCAAGGGCACCAGCCCCAAGAGGCCCATGCGCCAAGAGATAAGGAAAGGAAGAGTCCTAAAGGGGGAAGGCACCTCCTAGGTGCCTTGGGGAGGAGGGACTCCTCCCTAGCCGCACCCTTCCTTGGAGGAAGGGCCAAGGCTGCGCCACCCCCCCCCCCTCTCCCTTGGCCCTATATATAGTGGGGGGGAAGGGAGGGCAGCCCCATCTAAGCCTTGGCGCCTCCCTCTCCCTCCCGTGACACATCTCCCTCCTCCCACAGCGCTTGGCGAAGCCCTGTTGGAATCCCGCTACTTCCACCACCAAGCCGTCGTGCTACTGGATCTCCATTAACCTCTCCTTCCCCCTTGCTGGATCTAGAAGGAGGAGACGTCACTGCTCCATACGTGTGTTGAACGCGGAGGTGCCGTCCGTTCGGCGCTAGGATCATCGGTGGTTTGGATCACGACGAGTACGACTCCATCAACCCCGTTCTCTTGAACGCTTCCGCGCGCGATCTACAAGGGTATGTAGATCCACTCCTCCCTCGTTGCTAGATGACTCCATAGATTGATCTTGGTGACACGTAGGAAAATTTTGAATTATTGCTACATTCCCCAACACGTTCTTCCCCTGTATTGTTCATCATCAGCCCCTGAGGCAATCCACCACACCACACACTGGAGTAGGGTATTACACCACATCGGTGGCCCGAACCAGTATAAACCTCATGTCCCTTGAGTGTTCTTCATCCCAACCTAGATTTCTTGCGAGCCATAGGAGCGCGAGTCAGTAGGGGAAAGATCTCCGTGCGCACTCCAGAGTTCGAACCTTAAGGGTCTGCCGGAACCCGAAATCCGACATTTGGCGCGCCAGGTAGGGGTGCGCCGGAATCTTTCTTCCGCTGTTCACGTGTGATCTTCCGTCGTGTCCATGGCTGACGCTCCTCGGGCTCGCGCCGAGCGCCGGGCTACTCTCGCCACCCGCATCGCCTAGACGGGGCCCGTCGGTGGACGCCCTCGTCATTTCCCGTCGCCTGCCGCCAACGCCGCCACCGGCCCGTCGAGGAACGAGCAGCAGGCCTCGTCCCAGCATCCTTCGGTGCGGCGGGAGGGCCGCACCGCAACCCCATCACTGACTCCAATCGGTTCGTCATCCCACGCCCGTCGCGCCCCCATGGACGCGCACGCCGCACTACTCCTGGCAAGAGAGCTCCTGCACTACCGCCCCGTCGACGACCTCTACTAGGACTGGCTCGCCCGCATCACCGAGCTCGTCAGCGCCGCAGGGGGCTCTCCTTTGCCGTCCTTCTCGCTGCCTCACCCTCCATTCCGGCAGGGGGCGAGGATCAGGAGGCGCCTCCGCCACCTCCCCCCCCCCCAAGAAGGCGCGCTGGCTCCAAGGCGCGCACCCCTAGGGCGAGACCCTCCACGTCTAGCGCCTGCGCGGCAAGAAGGGAACTGCCAAGAGATCCCTCGTCCCCAAGAAGGTGCTCGCATGCTCCCAGCACCGGCGCGCCAAGATCACGTCCCTGCGCCTCCACGCCGAGACCCTGTGCTGCTCCAAGCGGCGGCGTGTGGTAATCACCAGGAGCAGGCCCAGCACCAGCAAAGGGCGCCGGTGGCCACAGCAGGCTGCCGCGCCTTCACCCTCGAGCTATGCAGCGTCACATGGCCAGGCAAGTTCAAGCCTGATCTTCCCCCTTGCTATGATGGCACGGCGGACCCTGCGGAATTCCTACAGCTCTATGAGTTGGGCATCGAAGCCGCCAACGGAGACGAAAAGGTCATGGAGAACTGGTTTCCCATGGCGCTCAAGGACGGCGACCGCACCTGGCTCCTGAACCTGGCTCCCAGCACGATCTCCTCCTGGGACGAGATGCGCACTCGCTTCATCGCCAACTTCCAGGGCACTCGCGACCGGCCATCGGCCATAAGCGACATACGCCGCATCAAGCAACAGCCAGGGGAAACCCTGCAGAAATACATCCAGCGCTTCAACAATGCTCGCCTCAAGATCCCCAGGGTGACTGAGGAAGCCATTATCTCAGCCTTCTCCGATGGCATGCGCGACATCAAGATGAAGGAGGAGCTGGCAATCCATGAAGACCTGTGCACATCCCTGGAGCTGTTCAACTTGGCGACCAAGTGCGCCAGGGCTGAGGAAGGACGCCTCTCCCTCCTCGAGCTCCCAGCTGCCGACCCAGAAGAGAAAAAGCCCAAGGCCAAGGACGTGAAGCGTAAGGGAGCTGCCGTGCTCGCAGCGGAACCAGACACCAAGCGAGGCAGGGATCAGCCTGAGTCATCCAAGGGCAGCCGATACTGCGTGTACCACGACCTCCACACCCACAACACCAACGAATGCCAAGAGCTCAGGGCTGTGCGAGATGGGTGTATCGGCCGATGCCCTGAGCGCAATGACAGGGGCTATGGCCGAGGAGGAGGAAGAGGTGGAGGACGATGGGAAGACTGTGGCCCTCGCCAAGGGTGGCGTGACCAACCTCGCGAGGATCACTGGCAGGACCAGCCTCGCGAAGGAGGCTGGAGGGATCAGCCTCGTGAGGATCACCCGCACGGCAACGCAGGCCTCCCTCCTCTACCGCCGCCACCAAGAAGGAACGAAGACCAACATTAAGACAAGGGGCTGGGGGCTTCCAGGAGCCGCGCGCAATCACTTGCATCTTGGGTGGCGCCCAGGCCCCAGCATCACAGCGCATCTTCAAGCAGTTTGCTCGCGAGGTGAATGCAGTCCTCCCCAAGCTTGAGGCCACGCGCCCTCTCAGGTGGTCTGCGTGCGCCATCACGTTCAGCTCAGTAGATCAGCTCAAGTGCGCGGCGATGGACGGAGTCCTCCCAATGCTTTGCTCCCTAGTCATCAGCAATGTGCAGGTCACCAGGACCCTCGTTGATGGCGGAGCAGGACTCAACGTCCTGTCCATCGTAACGTTCGACAATCTCCAAGTGCCGTATGATCAGCTCCAGCCGACCAAGCCTTTCTCAGGAGTCACTGATGGTTCCACTATTCCGATAGGGCAAGTTCGCCTGCCAGTCACCTTCGGGCAGCACAACAACTACCGCACCGAGCTCATCGACTTTGACGTCGCCCACATTCGCCTGCCATACAATGCCATCCTCGGGTACCCAGCCCTAGCCAAGTTCATGGTAGTGAGTCACCATGGCTACAATGTCCTCAAGATGCCAGGAAGCGGTGGAGTCATCACCATACCCTGTGAGAAAAGGGACGCGGTGTGTTCACTTGAGCGTGCGTTCCAAGCCGCAGCAATCGAAGACCCAGATCACAGGAGCGGAAGACTTCCCAAGGCGACCCTTAAGAAGAAGAAGGCTTCGCCTGGTCCAAGCCATAAGGAGGCAGGCGCCTCCGGAGGCGTTGCATCAGGATTTGCGCCCGTTCAGGGAGCGCCACCCTCTATTGCATAGGAAAGCGCGCCCGGCGCCCTCCTCAGGCAGGGCTCGGGGGCTCTTTCTTGGAGAACCACCGACTTTGCCAAGGTCACTAGGGAGGCACTCAGGCACCAGTTGGAGGGGTGCTTCCAGGCACGTTTCCCTCAGGAAGGTACGAGGCAAGGAAGACCAAACCCTCGGGAGTTCATCGCAGGAAACACCCAGGAGCTACAGGAGTCGAGAGTCATGTGCGGCAGCCGCCGCTTGCCCGCCGTGGCCCCACATCCAGGCGAGGATGGTGGGCTGTGCGTCTGCATCGACGTGCCAGGGCTCAACCGAGCCGCGTCTCAGGAGTGCCTCTGGCCTTCGCGTGTGGGGCGTTGCGAGGGTCCACCTCACAGCTACATTCGCATGCCTTTCGGCCTGCCGAACGCGGTCGCTGCTCATCAGCGCCTGCTGAGGAGCATTCTGGAGGCTCAGGAGGTCAGGCATTGTGCGGTCCTGGCAGAGGTGGAGATGGCCCTTGAAGACCTACCCGTGTCCCCGGAGCCTCCCGAGGCTCCTGGGCCTGGGGGCTCGTGAGGGTCGACGTCTTCACCGCGCGTCGCCCACTTCTTCGGCATCACTTCATCTTCAACGGCATCAGGTGACATCTTTCAAGTTACATTTTTAGCTGGGAGAGCCCACAGGGCCGCGTCGTTCCCAGGTCGCATGGGTCCGTCCTTGCGGCATGTATCCGTTTTGCTTACGCTCTTTACCTACCTTGTTGGGGGCGCCCCTCGGGATGCATCATCCCCAAGCTGCTCGGGCCTGGCCCAGCGGCGTTTGCTTTTCCCGCATCTACTTGAAATGAATTTGCTCCTCCGCGCTTAACCTAGTTCCCATGATCGCCATCTATTGCTTATCACGGACGTCTCCGCTCTCATGCAAAGCGCTTGCACGTTAAAAGGGGGGTACCTGAGCATCGCGACTCATGGGCTCCTACTGGCTCTCCAGCCCTCACCCCCTGGCCTTGACCCACGGCATCGCGACCTGTCATACCAGCGGCGGCTGAGCTTGCTTGAGGGCCGAGACCTGAGGACGTAGAGCATTTGCATTCTAACCACCCTGCAGGAACACACCATTGATAAAGGCCCAGAGCCAGGCGCAACCTGCCTCGAGGTAGGGCCTCGTGAGTCCCGCGCTGGCTCACGAGTGCCCAGATACACCTCTCCTAGCCCTACCGTGCCGGCCACGTGTCAGGCTGGGGCTGTACACGCCCCGGGGGCTCCTCCCGGAGGGGGCCCCCTTCCCATGTACCAGTGGAAGCACCATGCTCCGCGCTGGCTGACGACACTGCCGCGGAGCGGCTATGCCCGTACACATACGGAAGCGCTATGCTCCGCGCTGGTGATAAACAACTGAGAGCGGCCCATGGCCGTACCAACCTCAGGGAGCCCGGAGCTCAGTGTCTGGCACCATCGCAACGCCTCCCCTCGGGAGTGCCGCACGAGGGGGCTGGACACGGGGGCTACGCCCGGGCCATGCCCGAGCACACGCCACCCAGCCAGGTCCCTCGGACCTGTCGTCGCGCGCCCCTCCCCGAGCGGAGCCAAGGTATGAAAACCCATTTGAACGTCAAGGGGGACTCCTGAGCATCGCGACTCAGGAGCCTAACTTGCCATGTAGCCCCTCACTCCTCAGTCCCGTCCTGGTTTCCGGTCAGGGCTAACAGCGATTGAGGTATGCGCGGGGCCAGGCCCTGCCGACGCAGAACGACCAATCCACTCCTTTGCTCCCCCCTTCCCTACTTGTTGCTCGCGTGTCAAGGGGGACTCCTGAGCATCACGACTCAGGAGCCTAACTTGCCACGTAGCCCCTCACTCCTTAGTCCCGTCCTGGTTTCCGGTCGGGGCTAACAGCGGTTGAGGTATGCACGGGGCCGGGCCCTACCGACGTAGAGCGCAAGCAAATAGGAGGGGAAAATGCAAATTCCAGGGAATTTAAAGCAAATATTACAAGCCATAGATTGTTTCACGATGCCAAACACAAGTTTTAATGCCTCCGCGAGGCATGGTGCATGTTGCAGGAGTAAAAACAAGACAGAAGCCGCGAAGGGATCACTCTCCAGTGGCACCGCCGCCTGTGGTGGAGTCACGCTGGGCGACTCCGCCTCCTGAGGCCGCAGAGCTGGCGGCACCGCCCCCGGGCAAGGTACTGAAGGCGCGGAACCTCTCCAGCAAAGCCTCGGCTCGGCCTTTCACAGCCTCAGTGGCAGCGGCGGCACGGTCGCCGCTCACGGGTTCCAGCAGGCTGTCGAAGTTGACGTTGGGGTCGCGCAGGTAGACGTGGCTGAGGACATGCGTCAGCGCTGCAGAAGACAGGGCACGCGCCTCAGCCTCGTCCGTGGGGCCGAGGCCGTCTGCGACATATTCAAGCACACAGACCAGGAAGGGAAGCAGCTCAGCGGGGCCGTCCTCTGCACCAGCCAACGGCTCCTCCAAGCCGCCCTCGTAAAGCGTCTTCAGCACGGCGCGAGATTTCTTCTCCAGCTGCGCGAAGGCCACCCGATCCTCGGCCAGCACCTTCGCCTTGGCATCTAGCTTGGTCCTCTCCGCCTTCAGTGACCGCTCCAGCGTCTCCAACCGGCCGCAGTGGTCATCAAGATTGGCGCCCCGATCCTTGATGGCAGCCTCCCGAGCCTTCATCTCCTTCTCCTTCTCCTGGCGGCCGCGGACCTCCTTGGCGAGCTCGTCGCACTGGCCTTGCAGCTCGACCTCCAGCGCCTTGCAGCGGCCCTAGGCAGCTGCAGCGTCGCCCAAGGTAGCGTCGCGAGCGGCCTTGGCTTGGCTGGCGGCCTGCTTCTCCCCATCAGAGGCCGACATGGCCTGGCTCAGCGCTGCTCGGACGGAGGCGGCAGAACGGGCCCAGCCAGAAGCTAGCTCCAGGCGCCCGGCGACTAGGCGAAGGTCCGCGCTTAGAAGATCCTCCCGCAGCTGGCTTAGTTCGTTGGCGACCGGGTCCAGGATGGTGGCAGAGGGATCGAAAGAGACGGGAACCTGTGGAGCGGGCGGAGAGGATGGCGGCGTGATCACAGCTTGGCAGGAAGGAACCCCCTGGGCCTTGGCCACCCCGGCTGCAGCATCGAGCGCAGCCGCCTCCAGGGTCAGCGGGGCCACGGGGGCTGACTCCTCGCCAAAGCATCCCAGTTGGCCTCGCAAAGACGATCGGGCAGGGGAGGCGCGAGCCTCGCCGTCTCCTTCCCCAGCAGATGAAGGCGCCACCCCGGCAGATGGACTCGCCCCAAGCAGGGCCGCAGAAGCCCCTCTCAACCTTTTCGCTGCAAATGCCGGCCTGGCAAAAGAGTGCAGCCGTCAAGCCTCGGCGGCAGAAACCAAGCGAAGCACGAATCGAGCACTTACTGGTCATCGTTCGTGGACTCAAGCAGCTTCCGGCCAAACTTGAAGCCCAAGAGCCTGCAGCTGGGGTCAGCCTTGGGAGGCCCAGAAGCAGAAGGCACGTCAGGAGGGCTGGAGCTGGCCTCAGACTGCCCGGGGACCAGAGCAGACCCTGGAAGAACCGGCCCCGACTTGCCCTTCCTTCTGACCAAGGGAGAGTCCTCCCCTCCTCGCCTGGCGCCAGCCTCGTCATCGTCCGGCATGGAGTGGAGGGTCCGGGACCTGCGCCGAGGGAAGGACTCCCCCGACTCCTCGCTAGTCGCCTCAGAGTCAGACTCTTCCTCCTCCGCCTCTTCTTCCCTCTCACTCCCGCTGGAGCTTCCGGAGGACACGTCCACCATCGCCAGCGCCGCCAGATCCTCAGGAGCTTCCGCAGGCACCAGCCCCTCACCATTGAAGGTGGGCATGGTGTTCACCACCTGCTCCCAGTCGTCATGAAGGAACAGGGGGACGGGGGCGCCCACCGGGCTTGCCACATCTCCCCCAACCAAGGAGTGGAGGGCCGCGACCAGATCCTCATCGGTCAGGGCCTCGGATATTAGGTGCAGGGCGGTGTCCGCTTCCCCAAGCCTCCACAATGGAAGCAAGTGCTCCTGGAGTGGAGCCACCCGGTGCTCCAAGAACTCCCTCAGGAGTGTAGCCCCGGTCAGCTTCGCCGTTGCCAAGTTGCCTAGCCTTAGGTCCGCGTTCATCCTCTTCAGCACCGCCTTAGCACGGGGGTCGACGAGCTCCGCGCGGGACCACACGTCAACGGCCTTGGGCTGCCCCGTAGGCAACACCAGTCGGAGGTGAAGGCGCCCGACGTCCACCATGATCCACTTGCACCGGAAGCCTTTGATTCTCTTCCCAGGCTTCGAGATAGCATTGGAGTTGGAGTATGCGATAAAGCTCGTGCATGCGGAGACATGGGCACGAGAAACCCGGAGGGAAAAATAGTGGCGCAACAAGGCCACCGAGGGCTTCACCCCAATGTGAGCCTCGCAATAGTAAGCGAAAAACGCCAAGAGAAGAACAGAGTTGGGGTGGAGATGCAGAGCTTGCAAGTTGTATTGGTCGAGAACAGCAAAGAAGAACTCGGAGAAAGGAGGCACCAGACCGGCGATGATGGCGCTCACAAAGAATGAATAGAAGGTGCTCCCCTTGCCCTCAGGCTGGTCGGAGCCGGCCTTGAGCACAGTCGCCCCCTTGCTGCCCTGCAAGACCGTCATCAGGCGCGTGAGGGCGAGGTTCTTCTCCGACAAGTTTGGGGGATCTAGAGCTGGCAAGTACCAGGCCTCGGTTGGGGACTTGCGAGGCGCCATGGCGTGCCGGATGGGAAGGATTGAGACAGATCTGGAGGATTTTGGGAGCAGGAAGGAGAAGAGCGAGAAAGGGGATCTGGGGCAAGGCGAACAAGAGCAAAGCAAGTAAGCCTGGCCCGGGCACCTCTTTGTCAGATGGACGGTTGCCGAGGCGTCATGGAGAAGCGCAGATGCCCACGTCCAATCAATCGCCACGCGGCGCCTAAGACCGCAGGCTATTGGGGCCCGCGGTGCTTCGCGCTTGCCCCTTTGCTTCTCTGCTAAGCCAAGCCCGGACGCGCCTTGGACCCGGGGACTACTGTCGGCATTCTGGGAACGGGGGTCCCCAGACTTGCCTGCCTGCGGCATGGCTCGAGTGGGGGCCCAGTGTGGCCCAGCTTCATCAGCTCAAGCTCAAGACCCTCGCAAGGGGCCAAGCCTTGCGGGGCAGACGACAGGAGGCTTCCTCAGGAGCAGCCTCATCAGGCAGGCTCGCGAGGAGGCAGAGAGATCAAGGCAGGGGTGCCTCGCGAGGAGCCCGTGACGCAAGCCATGATGATCGAGATTAGGCGGGCGCCAGGCGGGCGCCGGCCTGCGCAGTGTCCTTGTTTCCCCTTCGGTGCAAAGGGAGCAAGTGCAGGCCAAGGCATCGGGCAAAGGTTACCATTCCGGTGCAACGAGACCAAGACCAGCAGAGCGGCAGGACGGAGGTCACCATGGAGCCCAAGATGGTGTCATCACCAGTGCTTTTGGCAGCCGAAGACCACCTTTGGTCAGGATAACTTGTACTAGATGTTCCCCTTCAAAATGGCCAATTGTTGGCGCCCTTCCCGCTCATTATTTGGGAAGAGGACCAGGGCCTCTATAAATAGGACTAGCCCCCGAAGAGGAGAAGAGAGGAAAAAAGGCAGGAAAAAAGAGAGGAAAGAGAGGAGGAAAGAAGAGAAAAAGAGGGAAGAGAGAGAGAGAGAGAGAGAGAGAGAGAGAGAGAGAGAGAGAGATCTGGACCAAGTAGAACACACCGCACCAGCTCAAGAACACCTCTCGCGAGGTCGTTCTTCCCCTGTATTGTTCATCATCAGCCCCTGAGGCAATCCACCACACCACACACTGGAGTAGGGTATTACACCACATCGGTGGCCCGAACCAGTATAAACCTCGTGTCCCTTGAGTGTTCTTCTTCCCAGCCTAGATTTCTTGCGAGCCATAGAAGCGCGAGTCGGTAAGGGAAAGATCTCCGTGCGCACCCCAGAGTTCGAACCTTAAGGGTCTGCCGGAACCCGAAATCCGACACTCCCCACCGGGAGTGAGTAATTCCTTCGTAGGCTCATTGGTCGGTGAGGAGTTGGATGAGATTCATCATGTAATCGAGTTAGTTTTGTTAGGGCTTGATCCGTAGTATCCACTATGTTCTTAGATTGATGTTGCTATGACTTTGCCATGCTTAATGCTTGTCACTTTGGGCCCGGGTGCCATGATTTCTGATCTGAACCGTTTATGAATTCATCATTGTATTCATGTTTTAGATCCGATCTTGCAAGTTATAGCTACTCACCTACTACGGTTATGATCTGGCAACCCCGGAGTGACAACAACTGGGCCCACTCCCGGTGATGACCATAGTTTCAGGAGTTCATGTATTCACTATGTGTTAATGCTTTGTTCTGGTTCTCTATTAAAAGGAGGCCTTAATATCCCTTAGTTTCCAATATGGACCCCGCTGCCATGGGAGGGTAGGACAAAAGATGTCATGCAAGTTCTTTTAATAAATCACATATGACTATTTATGAAATACATGCCTATGTTATATCGACGAACTGGAGCTAGTGTTGTATCGCCCTAGGTTATAACTGTCTCATGATGAATATCATCTAAGAAGTCACCGATCCAATGCCTATGAATTTATCTTATATTGTTTCTGCTAAGTTACTATTGCTATCATCACTGTTACACTTGCTACAAACTACTGCTATCACAGTTATTGTTGTTGTTGTCACTATTATCAAAACTATCAAACTAGTTTGCTACTGATCACTTTGCTGCAGATAATTAATCTCCAGGTGTGGTTGAATTGACAACTCAGCTGCTAATACCTTCAAATATTCTTTGGCTCCCCTTGTGTCGAATCTATAAATTTGGGTTGAATACTCTACCCTTGAAAACTATTGCGATACCCTATACTTGTGGGTTATCACTTACTTGAACAAACCTCCTACTTATGATTAACCCCCTCACAAGCATCCGCAACTACAAGAAAAGTATTAAGAATAAATTCTAACCATAGCATTAAACTTTTGGATCCAATCGATCCCTTACGGAATAGCGCATAAACTAGGGTTTAAGCTTCTGTCACTCTCGCAACCCATCATCTAATAACTACTCCAAAATGCATTCCCTTAGGCCCAAATATGGTGAAGTGCCATGTAGTCAACGTTCACATGACACCACTAAGGGAATCACAACATACAATCCCTCAAAATATCGAACACGATAAAATTCACATGATTACTTGCAACAAGATTTCTCCCGTAACCTCAAGAAAAAAAGTAAATACTCACAAATTACAATCATGCTCATGATCATAGGGGTATTAAATAGCATATTGGATCTGAAAATATAATCTTCCACCAAATAAATCATATAGCAATCGACTACAAGATGTAATCAACACTAATACTCACCCACAAGGACCAATCTATAGTTCCGCTACAAAGATTGAACACAAGAGATGAACCAGGGTTTGAGATGAGATGGTGTTGTTGAAGATGCTGATGGAGATTGCCCTCCCCAAGATGGGAGAGTTGTTGGTGATGATGATGACGATGATTTCCCCCTCTGGGTGGGAAGTTCCCCCGACGGAATCGCTCCGTCGGAAGGCAAAAGTGCTACTGCCCAAGTTCTGTCTCGAGACGGTGGCGCTTCATCCCGAAAGTCCTCTCCTTATTTTTTCTAGGTCAAAATGACTTATATACCAGAAGATGGGCACCGGAGGTGGGGTGGGCTGAGCACAACCCACCAGGGCGCGCCTGGGGTCCCTGGCACGCCCTGGTGTCTTGTGCTCACTAGGTGGCCCCCCTCCGGTAGTTGTTTGCTCCAGTATTTTTCTTATATTCCATAAAAAATACGCGTGAAGTTTTAGCTCATTTGGAGTTGTGCAGAATAGGTAGCCTAATGTAGCTTTTTCAGGTCCAGATTTCCAGCTGCCGGAATTCTCCCTCTTTGTGTGAACCTTGCATATTATGAGTGAAAAGGCATTAGAATTACTCCAAAAAGCATTATTATGCATAAAAACGTTATAAATAATAGTAGGTAAACATGACGTAAAATGGACGTATCAACTCCCCGAAGCTTAGACCTTGCTTGTCCTTAAGCGAAAACCAAAATCGAAAAACATGTCCACGTGCTTAGAGAGAGAGGTGTCGATAAAAACAAAATATGGACATAGAAGCATCATGTAAATTATTATAACAACAACAAACGTTAACATATAACTTTTATCATAGACTTCTCATGAATAAGTAACAATTCATCACAACATCAAAATATAAAGCATAAGCTCTATTGGAAACCAACAAACTATGTTCTCAGTCAACTTTGCAACTACAATTCATCATCTTTTCAGGAAGGGTCACGTATCTGAGCCTTTAGGCAAGTCCACATACTTGATGTCTACTAAACAACTTTATTCTTGTAGACACGTGTTGGGCCTCCAAGCGCAGAGTTTTGTAGGATAGTAGCAATTTCGACTCAAGTGGATGACCTAAGGTTTATCAATGTGTGGGAGGCGTAGGATGAATATAGTCTCTCTCAAACAACCGTGCAACCAAATAATAAAAAGTCGCTTGTGTCCCCAACACACCAAATACAATGGAAATTTGTATAGGTGCACTAGTTCGGCAAAGAGATGGTGATACAAGTGTAATATGGATAGTAGATATTGATTTTTGTAATAGGAACAATAAAAAACAGCAAGGTAGCAATTGATAAAAAGGAGCACAAACGGTATTGCAATGCTTGAAAATGAGGCCTAGGGTCCGTACTTTCGCTAGTGCAAACTCTCAACAATGCTAATATAATTGGATCATATAACCATCCCTCAACGTGCAACGAAGAATCACTCCAAAGTTCCTATCTAGCGGAGAATATGAGAAGAAATCATTTGTAGAGTACGAAACCACCTCGAAGCTATTCTTTCCGATCAATCTATCCAAGAGTTCGTACTAAAATAACACCAAATAATTTCAGATTCATAATATTCAATCCAACACAAAGAACCTCAAAGAGTGCCCCAAGATTTCTATCGGAGAAACAAAGACAAGAATGTGCATCAACCCCTATGCATAGATTACCCCAATGTCACCTCGGGAATCCGCGGGTTGAGTGCCAAAACATACATCAAGTGAATCAATATGATACCCCATTGTCACCACAAGTATTCATTTGCAAGACATACATCAAGTGCTCTCAAATCCATAAAAGTATTCAATCTGATAAGACCAAATCTTAAAGGGAAAACTCAATTCATCACAACAAGATGGAGAGGGGAAAACACCATATGATCCGACTATATCAACAAAGCCCGCGATACATCAAGATCGTGACATCCCAAGAACATGAGAGAGAGAGAGAGATTAAACACATAACTACTGGTACAAACCCTCAGCCCCAAGGGTGGACTACTCCATCCTCATCGTGGTGGCCGTCGGGATAATGAAAATGGCCATCGGTGATGATTTCCCCCTTCGGCGGAGTGCCGGAACAGGGTCTAGATTGGTTTCTCGTGGCTACAGAGCGTTGCAGCGGCGGAACTTATGATCTAGGGTTACCCCGAGGGTTTTTGGAATATTTGGGAATTTTATAGGGCGAAGTGAAGGAAATATGCCCTAGATGAATAATAAAGTTGTTATTTATATTTCCTTATATCATGATAAATGTTTATTATTCATGCTATAATTGTATTAACCGGAAACTTAGTACATGTGTGAATACATAGACAAATAGAGTGTCCCTAGTATGCCTCTACTTGACTAGCTCGTTAATCAAAGATGGTTAAGTTTCCTAGTCATGGACATGTGTTGTCATTTGATAAACGGGATCACATCATTAGAGAATGATGTGATGGACTAGACCCATCCGTTAGCTTATCACTATGATCGTTTAGTTTATTGTTATTGCTTTCTTCATGACTTATACATGTTCCTATGACTATGAGATTATGCAACTCCCAAATACCGGAGGAACACTTAGTGTGCTATCAAACGTCACAGCGTAACTGGGTGATTATAAAGATGCTCTATAGGTGTCTCCGTTGGTGTTTGTTGAGTTGGCATAGATCGAGATTAGGATTTGTCACTCCGATTGTTGGAGAGGTATCTCTGGGCCCTCCCGGTAATGCACATCACTATAAGCCTTGCAAGCAATGTGACTAATGAGTTAGTTGCGGGATGATGCATTACAGAACGAGTAAAGAGACTTGCCGGTGACGAGATTGAACTAGGTATGATGATACCGACGATCGAATCTCGGGCAAGTAACATACTGATGACAAAGGGAACAATGTATGTTGTTATGAGGTTTGACCGATAAAGATCTTTTTACAATATGTAGGAACCAATATGAGCATCCAAGTTCCACTATTGGTTATTTACCGGAGATGTGTCTCGGTCATGTTTACATAGTTCTCGAACCCGTAGGGTCCGCATGCTTAACGTTCGATGACGATTTGTATTACGAGTTATGTGATTTGATGTATCGAAGGTTGTTTGTAGTCCCGAATGAGATCACGGGCATGACGAGGAGTCTCTAAATGGTCGATACATAAAGATTGATGTATTGGACCATGTTATCTGGACACCGGGAGTGTTCCGTATGGTTTCAGATAAAACCGGAGTGCCGGAGGGGTTACCGGAACCCCCCGAGGAAGTAATGGGCCTTAGGGGAGAGAGAGGGAAGCAGCCAGGAGGTGCCCCCCCCAAGGGGAGTCCGAATAGGACTAGGGGAGGGGGCGTGGCCCCTCTTTCCCTTTCCCTCTCCCTCTCCTTCCTTCTTCTCCTACTTGGACTAGGAAAGGGGGGGACCGATTCCTGCTTGGAGTAGGATTCCCCCTCCTTGGGCGCGCCCCTTGTGGCCGGCCGGCCTCCTCCTCCCCTCCTTTATATATGGGGGAGGGGGCACCCCATAGACACAAGAGTTGATCTTTAGCCGTGTGCGGTGCCCCCTCCACAGTTTTACACCTCGGTCATATCGTCGTAGTGATTAGGCGAAGCCCTGTGTCGGTAACTTCATCATCACCGTCGACACGCCATCGTGCTGATGGAACTCACCCTCGGCCTCAGCTGGATCAAGAGTACGAGGGATGTCACCGAGCTGAACGTGTGCAGATGGCGGAGGTGTCGTGTTTTCGGTACTTGATCGGTTGGATCGCGAAGACGTTCGACTACATCAACCATGTTACTAAACGTTTCCGCTTTCGGTCTACGAGGGTACGTAGACACACTTTCCCCTCTCGTTGCTATGCATCTCCTAGATAGATCTTGTGTGATCGTAGGAATTGTTTTGAAATACTGCATTCCCCAACAGTGGCATCCGAGCCAGGTCTATGCGTAGATGTTATATGCACGAGTAGAACACAAAGAGTTGTGGGCGATAATAGTCATACTGCTACCAACATGTCAGACTTTGATTCGGCGATATTGTTGGATGAAGCGGCCCAGACCGACATTACATGACCATGTTCATGAGACTAGCTCTACCGACGTGCTTCGCACACAGGTGGCTAGTGGATGTCTATTTCTCCAACTTTAGTTGAATCGAGTGTGACTACGTTCGGTCCTTGTTGAAGGTTAAAACAGCACACTTGACGAAAAATCGTTGTGGTTTTTGATGCGTAGGTAAGAACGGTTCTTGCTAAGCCCGTAGCAGCCACGTAAAACTTGCAACAACAAAGTATAGGACGTCTAACTTGCTTTTGTAGGGCATGTTGTGATGTGATATGGTCAAGACGTGATTATATAAATTGTTGTATGAGATGATCATGTTTCGTAACAGTTATCGGCAACTGGCAGGAGCCATATGGTTGTCGCTTTATTGTATGAAATGCAATCGCCATGTAATTGCTTTACTTTATCACTAAGCAGTAGCGATAATCGTGGAAGCAATAGTTAGCGAGATGACAACGATGCTACAATGGAGATCAAGGTGTCAAGCCGGTGACGATGGTGATCATGACGGTGCTTTGGAGATGGAAATCAAAGGCACAAGATGATGATGGCCATATCATATCACTTATATTGATTGCATGTGATGTTTATATTTTATGCATCTTATTTTGCTTAGTATGGTGGTAGCATTATAAGATGGCCTCTCACTAAATTTCAAGGTATAAGTGTTCTCCCTGAGTATGCACCGTTGCTACAGTTCGTCGTGCCGAGACACCATGTGATGATCAGGTGTGATAAGCTCTATGTTCACATACAACAGGTGCAAGCCAGTTTTGCACAGGCAGAATACTCAGGTTAAACTTGACGAGCCTAGCATATGCAGATATGGCCTCGGAGCACTGAGACCGAAAGGTCGAGCGTGAATCATATAGTAGATATGATCACCATAGTGATGTTCACCATTGAAAACTTCTCCATCTCACGTGATGATCGGACATGGTTTAGTTGATATGGATCACGTGATCATTTAGATGACTAGAGGGATGTCTATCTAAGTGGAAGTTCTTAAGTAATATGATTAATTGAACTTTAATTTATCATGAACTTAGTACCTAATAGTATCTTGCATATCTATATTGGTGTAGATAAATGGCCCGTGCTACTGTTTCTTTGAATTTTAATGCGTTCCTAGAGAAAGCTAAGTTGAAAGATGATGGTAGAAACTACACAGACTGGGCCGTAACTTGAGGATTATCCTCATTGCTGCACAGAAGAATTACGTCCAGGAAGCACCGCTGGGTGCAAAGCCTGATGCGGGAGCAACACCAGATGTTATGAATGTCTAGCAGAGCAAAGCTGATGACTACTCGATAGTTCAGTGTGCTATGCTTTACGGCATAGAATCGGGACTTCAAAGATGTTTTTAACGTCATGGAGCATATGAGATGTTCCAGGAGTTGAAGTTAATGTTTCAAGCAAATGCTCGAATTCTGAGATATGAAGTCTCTAATAAGTTCTATAGCTGCAAGATGGAGGAGAATAGTTATGTCAGTGAACATATACTCAGAATGTCTGGGTACCACAACCACTTGACTCAACTGGGAGTTAATCTTCCTGATGATAGTGTCATTGACAGAGTTCTTCAATCACTTCCACCAAGCTACAAAAGCTTCATGATGAACTATAATGTGCAAGGGATGGATAAGACAATTCCCGAGCTCTTCGCAATGCTAAAAGCTGCGGAGGTAGAAATCAAGAGGGATCATCAAGTGTTGATGGTCAACAAGACCACTAGTTTCAAGAAGAAGGGGAACTTCAAGAAGAACGACAAACAAGTTGCTGCTCAAGTGAAGAAGCCCAAGTCTGGACCTAAGCCTGAGACTGAGTGCTTCTACTGCAAAGGGGCTGGTCACTGGAAGCGGAACTGCCCCAAGTATTTGGCGGATAAGAAGGATGGCAGAGTGAAAGGTATATTTGATATACATGTTATTGATGTGTACCATACTAATGCTCGCGGTAGTGCCTAGGTATTTGATGCTGGTTCTGTTGCTCATATTTGCAACTCGAAACAGGGGCTACGGATTAAGCGAAGATTGGCTAAGGACGAGGTGACGATGCGCATGGGAAATGGTTCCAAAGTCGATGTGATCACGGTCGGCACGCTACCTCTACATCCACCTTTGAGATTAGTATTAGACCTAAATAATTGTTATTTTGTGCTAACGTTAAGCATGAACATTATATCTGGATCTTGTTTGATGCGAGACGGTTATTCATTTAAATCAGAGAATAATGGTTGTTCTATTTATATGAGTAATATCTTTTATGGTCATGCACCCTTGGTGAGTGGTCTATTTTTATTGAATCTCGATAGTAGTGATACACATATTCATAGTATTGAAGCCAAAAGATATAAGTTTAATAATGATAGTGCAACTTATTTGTGGCACTGCCGTTTAGGTCATATTGGTGTAAAGCGCATGAAGAAACTCCATGCTGATGGACTTTTGGAATCACTTGATGCTTGCGAACCATGCCTCGTGGGAAAGATGACTAAGACTTCGTTCTCCAGAACAATGGAACGAGCAACAGACTTATTGGAAATAATACATACTGATGTATGCGGTTTGATGAGTGTTGATGCTCGTGGCAGGTATCATTATTTTCTGACCTTCACAGATGATTTGAGCAGATATGGGTATATCTACTTGATGAAACATAAGTCTGAAACATTTGGAAAGTTCAAAGAATTTCAGAGTGAAGTGGAAAATCATCGTAACAAGAAAATTAAGTTTCTACGATCTAATCGTGGAGGTGAATATTTGAGTTATGAGATTGGTTTTCATTGAAACAATGCAAAATAGTTTCGCAACTCACGCCACCTGGAACACCACAGTGTAATGGTGTGTCCGAACGTCGTAACCGCACTTTATTAGATATGGTGCGATCTATGATGTCTCTTACTGATTTGCCGCTATCGTCTTGGGGTTATGCTTTAGAGACGGCTGCATTCATGTTAAATAGGGCACCATCGAAATCCGTTGGGACGACACCATATGAACTGTGCTTTGGCAAGAAACCCAAGTTGTCATTTCTTAAAGTTTGGGGTTGCGATGCTTATGTGAAAAAGCTTCAACCTGATAAGCTTGAACCCAAATTGGAGAAATGTGTCTTCATAGGATACCCAAAGGAAACTGTTGGGTACACCTTCAATCACAGATCTGAAGGCAAGATATTCGTTGCTAAGAATAGATCCTTTCTAGAGAAGGAGTTTCTCTCGAAAGAAGTGAGTGGGAGGAAAGTAGAACTTGATGAGGTAACTGTACTGTCTCCCTTATTGGAAAGTAGTTCATGACAGAAATCAGTTCTAGTGATCCCTACACCAATTAGTGAGGAAGTTAATGATGATGATCATGAAACTTCTGATCAAGTTACAACCGAACCTCGTAGGTCAACCACAGCAAGATCGGCACCAGAGTGGTACAGTAATCCTGTTCTAGAGGTCATGTTACTTAACCATGACGAACCTATGAACTATGAGGAAGCGATGATGAGCCCAGATTCCGCAAAATGGCTTGAGGCCATGAAATCTGAGATGGGATCCATGTATGAGAACAAAGTATGGACTTTGGTTGACTTGCCCGGTAATCGGCAAGCCATAGAGAATAAATGGATCTTCAAGAAGAAGACTGACGCTGATGGTAATGTTATTGTCTACAAAGCTCGACTTGTTGCGAAAGGTTTTTGACAAGTTCAAGGAGTTGACTACGATGAGACCTTCTCACCCGTAGCGATGCTTAAGTCCGTCTGAATCATGTTAGCAATTGCCATATTTTATGATTATGAAATTTGGCAAATGGATGTCAAAACTGCATTCCTTAATGGATATCTTAAAGAAGAGTTATATATGATGCAACTGGAAGGTTTTGTCGGTCCAAAAGGTGCTAACAAAGTGTGCAAGCTCCAGTGATCCATTTATGGACTGGTGCAAGCATCTCGGAGTTGGAATATATGCTTTGATAGTGTGATCAAAGCATATGGTTTTATACAGCCTTTTGGAGAAGCCTGTATTTACAAGAAAGTGAGTGGGAGCTCTGTAGCATTTCTGATATTATATGTGGATGACATATTGTTGATCGGAAATGATACTGAATTTCAGAATAGCATAAAAGGATACTTGAATAGGAATTTTTAATGAAAGACCTCGGTGAACCTACTTATATATTGGGCATCAAGATCTATAGAGATAGATCAAGACGCTTAATTGGACTTTCACAAAGCACATACCTTGGTAAAGTTTTGAAAAAAATTCAAAATGGATCAAGCAAAGAAAGGGTTCTTGCCTGTGTTACAAGGTGTGAAGTTGAGTCAGACTCAATTGCCCGACCACTGCAGAAGATAGAGAGAAAATGAAAGTCATTCCCTATGCCTCAGCCATAGGTTCTATCATGTATGCAATGCTGTGTACCAGACCCGATGTGTGCCTTACTATTTTAGTTTAGAAGTGAGGTACCAAAGTAATCCAGGAGTGGATCACTGAACAGCGGTCAAGAACATCCTAAAATACCTGAAAAGGACTAAGGATATGTTTCTCATTTATGGAGGTGACAAAGAGCTCGTCGTAAATGGTTATGTCGATGTAAGCTTTGACACTGATCTCGATGACTCTAAGTCACAAACCGGATACATATTTTTATTGAATGGTGGAGCTGTCAGTTGGTGCAGTTCTAAGCAGAGTGTCGTGGCGAGATCTACGTGTGAAGCGGAATATATAGCTGCTTCGGAAGCATCAAATGCAGGAGTTTGGATGAAGGAGTTCATATCTGATCTAGGTATAATACCTAGTGCATCAGGTCCAATGAAAATCTTTTGTGACAATACTGGTGCAATTGCCTTGGCAAAGGAATCTAGATGTCACAAGAGAACCAAGCACATCAAGAGACGCTTCAATTCCATCCACGATCAAGTCAAGGAGGGAGACATAGAGATTTGCAAGATACATACGGATCTGATTGTTGCAGACCCGTTGACTAAGCCTCTCTCACGAGCAAAACATGATCAGCACCAAGACTCCATGGGTGTTAGAATCATTAATGTGTAATCTAGATTATTGACTCTAGTGCAAGTGGGAGACTGAAGGAAATATGCCCTAGAGTCAATAATAAAGTTGTTATTTATATTTCTTTATATCATGATAAATGTTTATTATTCATGCTAGAATTGTATTAACCGGAAACTTAGTACATGTGTGAATACATAGACAAATAGAGTGTCCCTAGTATGCCTCTACTTGACTAGCTCGTTAATCAAAGATGGTTAAGTTTCCAAGCCATGGACATGTGTTGTCATTTGATAAACGGGATAACATCATTAGAGAATGATGTGATGGACTATATCCATCTGTTAGCTTAGCACTATGATCGTTTAGTTTATTGCTATTGCTTTCTTCATGACTTATACATGTTCCTATGACTATGAGATTATGCAACTCCCGTATACTGGAGGAACATTTAGTGTGCTATCAAACGTCACAACATAACTGGGTGATTATAAAGATGCTCTACAGGTGTCTCCGATGGTGTTTGTTGAGTTGGCATAGATTGAGATTAGTATTTTTCACTCCAATTGTCGGAGAGGTATCTTTGGGCCCTCTCAGTAATGCACATCACTATAAGCCTTGCAAGCAATGTGACTAATTAGTTAGTTGCGGGATGATGCATTACGGAATAAGTAAAGAGACTTGCCAGTGACGAGATTGAACTAGGTATGATGATACCGACGATCGAATCTCGGGCAAGTAACATACTGATGACAAAGGGAACAACGTATGTTGTTATGCGGTTTGACTGATAAAGATCTTCGTAGAACATGTAGGAACCAATATGAGCATCCAGGTTCCGCTAATGGTTATTGACTGGAGATGTGTCTCGGTCATGTCTACATAGTTCACGAACCCATAGGGTACGCAGGCTTAAGGTTCGATGATGATTTGTTTTATGAGTTATGTGATTTGATGTACCGAAGGTTGTTCAAAGTCCCGGATGAGATCACGGACACGACGAGGAGTCTCGAAATGGTCAAGACATAAAGATTGATATATTGGACCATGTTATTCGGACACCGGAAGTGTTCCGTATGGTTTCGGATAAAACCGGAGTGCCGGAGGGGTTACTGGAACCCCCCGAGGAAGTAATGGGCCTTAGGGGAGTGAGAGGGCAGCAGCCAGGAGGTGGCGCCCCCCCCCAAGGGGGTCCGAATAGGACTAGGGGAGGGGCGCCGCCCCTCTTTCCCTCTCCCTCTCCTTCCTTCTTCTCCTATTTGGACTAGGAAAGGGGGGGACCGATTCCTACTTGGAGTAGGATCCCCCCCTTGGGCGCGCCCCTTGTGGTCGGCCGGTCTCCTCCTCCCTTCCTTTATATACGGGGGAGGGGGCACCCCATAGACACACAAGTTGATCTTTAGCCATGTCGGTGCCCCCCTCCACCATTTTACACCTCGGTCATATTGTCGTAGTGATTAGGCGATGCCCTGCGTCAGTAACTTCATCGTCACCGTCGACACGCCGTCGTGCTGATGGAACTCACCCTCAGCCTTAGCTGGATCAAGAGTACGAGGGACGTCACCGAGCTGAACGTGTGCAGATCGCGGAGGTGCTGTGTGTTCGGTACTTGATCGGTTGGATCGCTCAGATGTTCGACTACATCAATCGCGTTACTAAACGCTTCCGCTTTCGGTCTATGAGGGTACGTAGACACACTCTCCCCTCTCATTTCTATGCATTTCCTAGATAGATCCTGCGTGATCGTAGGAATTTTTTTGAAATACTGCGTTCCCCAACACGAAGAGGGGTTGCAGGAGGCCACCGAGGTGGGCACAACCCACCTGGGCGCGCCCTGGACCTCCCAGGCGCGCCCTGGTGGGTTTTTCCCCCCTCGGGGCACCCCCCAGGTGTTGCTCTGGCCCAATGGATGTCTTCTGGTCCATAAAAAATCCACAAAAAGTTTTTGGTGTTTGGACTCCGTTTGATATTGATTTCCTGTGATGTAAAAAACAAGCAAAATAGCAACTGGCACTGGGTCAATAGGTTAGTCCCAAAAAATGATATAAAGTTTCTATAAAATGATTGTGAAACATCCAAGAATGATAATATAACAGCATGAATACTTCATAAATTATAGATACGTTGGAGACCTATCAATACTCAACCATCCTGTAGTCTTCCATGATTGCTAACACTCACCGCATACACATGAGCAAAACGTTTCAACCAGACACATTGAAAGATAGGGGCTTATAGTTTCGCCTCCCAACGTATTCACCTCAAGGGTGATGTCAACAATAATAACTCATGCTACCCATATCCAACTGGATATATGTGCCTAGATCTTTCCTCACCACATGATGCTTGCCAAAAGAGAAAAAAGGAATAGAGAGAAGAACTTTGACTCTTGCATAAAAGTAAATACATAAAAGTAAAAGATAGGCCCTTCGCAGAGGGAAGCAAAGGTTTCCATGCGCTTTTTGTTTGTATGCTCAATCCCTTAGTGCAAGAGAACGTCACGTTATATTGCCCCTTGTGATAGCAACCGTTATTATGCAATCTGTCGCTTTTATTCTTTGCCATCACAAGTTCATACAACGCTCAATTTTATCCTACATTAAATGATCTAACACTTTTAGAAGCAATTTTTATTGCCTTATTGCATCGATGACAACTTACTTGAAGGATATTACTCAATCCTTAGGAAGGTATGGTGGACTCTTGAAAATAAGATTTGGGTTTAAGGGTTTTTGGATGCACAAGTAGTATCTCTACTTGGTGCGGAATTTTGGCTAGCAAATATGGGGGCAAGCACCACATGTTAAAGGATCTATGACAATATAACTTCTATGTGAATATGAACAAACATAAATCATTACGTTGTCTTCCTTGTCCAACGTCAACAATTTTGGCATATAATAATTTGATGGGGGCTCACAATCACAAAAGATTTCCAACATAGTGAATTTGCATGTGAATCTTCTCTTCCCTTATTAATTCTTTCATGAATTGCATCATTAACCAATGCTATGTTTGTCAATCTCCAATAAAATTTTCTACTTGTACTTTTCCTTATGTGGTGTCATTACTTACCATAAGATTAGCATATGATCTTTTTCACTTATTTCCTTTCTTTTTATTGAACATGAAAGTAAAGAAAGCAAAACTCAAACTAAACTTTATTATATATCTCGCACACGATTACAAAGATAGACCACTAAGAAAACTCTCGAAAAGAAAGGATCGAACTAAACTTTTATACATCTAAAGCAAAAGATAAGTATGGATTGAACTAAGGTAAATAAAGGCAAAAGATAGTGGAGGTGATACAATACTGGGGCACCTCCCCCAAGCTTGGCGCAAGCCAAGGGGAGTGCCCATATCCGATACTCAATTTCCTTTTGGTGATGAAGAAGGAGGTGGTGGTGTGGTGAAGTGGAGGCGATCCTGTCCTTCATGATCAAGAGATTCTCCAGTCTACGGATGATGCTCCGAAGGGCGATGATGTGCTCTTGCAACAGAATATTTCACGGGTGAGATATTTATTTTGCACACGAACCGTTTCGATGATCCAAAAGGCCTCGATCTCGGTGGGGGTGAGATGAGCATAGTAAGGTTTAAGGATATCTTCTTCCTCTTCCTCGGCAGGCCAGACTTGCTCAACCACCGGCGCTTGATCTCTATTAGCCTCCTTGCTCTTGTCCCTTTTGATGGCTTCCACGGGCTCTTCTCTTTTCAGCTCGATCTTCATCAACCAAGCATCCTCTTCCACGTTGTTGGAGGAAGAATAAGATGATACGTCTCCAACGTACCTATAATTTTTTATTGTTTCATGCTGTTATATTATCATTCTTGGATGCTTTATAACCATCTTATAGTCATTTTATATCATTTTTTGTACTAACCTATTGACATAGTGCCAAGTGCCAGTTGCAACTTTTTGCATGTTTTTACATTGCAGGAAATCAATACCAAACAGAGTCCAAACGCAGCAAAACTTTTTGTGGATTTTTTTGGACAAGAAGACATCCAATGGGCCGAAGAAGCGCCCTGGTGGGTTGTGCCCACCTCGGGTGCTCCCCGGACCGCCTCTTTGCTCTATAAATACCCCAATATTCCAGAAACCCTAGGGGAGTCAGCAAAAATCAATTCCAGCCGCCCAGAGTCCAGAACCACCAGATCCAATCTAGGCACCATCACGGAGGGGTTCACCACTTCCATTGGTGCCTCTTTGATGATGCGTGAGTAGTTCTTTGTAGACCTTCAGGTCTGTAGTTAGTAGCTAGACGGCTTCCTCTCTCTCGTTCGATTCTCAATACAATGGTCTCTTGGAGATCCATATGATGTAACTCTTTTGCGGTGTGTTTGTTGGGATCCGATGAACTTTGAGTTTATGATCACATCTATCTCTTTTTATCCATGTAAGTTATTTGAGTTTCTTTGATCTCTTAGATGCATGATTTCTTATAGCCTCGTATTTATTCTATGATATTTGGGTTTTGTTTGGGAAACTTGATCTATTTATCTTGCAATGGGAAGAGGTGCTTTGTAGTGGGTTAGATCTTACGGTGCTTGATCCCAGTGACAGAAGGGGAACCGGCACGTATGTATTGTTACTACTAAGGATAAAACAAAAGGGTCTATTTCTACATAAATAGATCTTGTCTACATCATGTCATCATTCTTATTGCATTACTCTGTTTCTCCAAGAACTTAATACACTAGATGCATGCTGGATAGCGGTCGATGTGTGGAGTAATAGTAGTAGATGCAGGCAGGTGTCGGTCTACTAATCTTGGACGTGATGCCTATATAATGATCATTGCCTGGATATCATCATGATTATTTGAAGTTCTATCAATTGGCCAACAGTAAAATATTTACCCACCGTTTGCTATTTTTATCGAGAGAAGCCACTTGTGAAACCTACGGCCCCCTGGTCTCTTTCTCATATTATTTGCCTTTGCGATCTATTTTCCTTTGCTTTTATTTTGAGATCTGTTAAACAAAAAATACAAAAATACCTTGCTGCAATTTATTCTTATTTATTTTATTTGGCGTTTGATCTATCAATCTACTACAATTTCACGTTCGTTTGCCAATTTCTGGCGTTGTTACCCGAAAGGGAATGACAACCCCTTTAATATGTCGGGTTGCGAGTATTTATTATTTGTATGCAGGTGTAATTTACATATTGTTGCTTGGTTCTCCTACTGGTTCGATAACCTTGGTCTCATCACTGAGGGAAATACCTACCGTCGTTGTGCTGCATCATCCCTTCCTCTTTGGGGAAATACCGACGTAGCTTCAAGCCGCATCAAAAGGAATTTTTGGCGCCGTTACCGGGGAGGATCTTTAACATATACCACGTTCTTAATCACAAATCTCATCTCCTCGCAATTTACATTATTTTCCATTTGCCTCTCATTTTCCTCTCCCCACTTCACAAAAAATTGTCGTTTTATTCGCCCTCTTTTTCGTTCGCCGTTTTCTTGCCATATCTGTTTTTTGCGTGCGTTCTTGCTTGCGTAGTCATGATGCCTCAATGAAAATATTATGATGTTCCTTACCCCAATATTTTGCTTGAAATTGATAAAAGTACTAAGGAATATATGACTACACAATTTGAGCATAATAAGTATTTTACCGAAGAACTCAAGGAGCACTCCGTTGTGCTAGATGCTATAACAAAACAACTTGATGATATTAGTAGAGAAGTTTGCAATCTCCAATCTAAGTACGATTTTGCTGAAAGTTTGCTAGGAAAAATATCCGATGCACAAGCTACTCTAGTAAATCAAATGGCCGCTAAACCAATCTCACTAGAAGATAAAAATGATGATCTTAAAATGATTGGTGTTTCTTATATTGATTCCTTGTTTAGTAAAATTAAGATTAATGAAAAAGGGACTGGAGAAGAGTCAACTTTAGTTAGAAGGCGTCCCGATTTTTCGGAGAGTGAAAATCTTGTTGAGAAAATTAATAGAAGTGGGTTTAAAGAGGTCAAAACTTTAACTAGTGATGTGCCCACTCTTTTGGATTACAAAGACTTTAATTATGATAGTTGCTCTTTGATTGATTGTATTTCTTTGTTGCAATCCATGATAAATTCACCCCATGCTTATCAACAAAATAAAGCTTTTACTAGACATATTGTTGATGCTATGATGAAAGCTTTAGAAGAAAAGTTGGAATTAGAAGTTTCAATTGCTAGAAAATTGCATGATGAATGGGAACCTACTATCAAAGTCAAGATTAAAAATTATGAGTGTTTTGCTTTATGTGACTTGGGTGCTAGTGTTTCTACAATTCTGAAATATTTATGTGATGTACTTGGTCTTACCCATATTGAAGAATGTTCTTCGAATTTGCACTTAGTGGATTCTACTATTAAAAAGCCTATGGGAAGAATTAATGATGTTCTTATTCTTGCAAATAGGAATTATGTGCCCATAGATTTTTCTCGATCTTGATATTGATTGCAATCCGTCTTGTCCAATTATTCTTGGTAGACCATTTTTACGCACTATTGGTGTCGCGATTGATATGAAAGAAGGCAATATTAAGTTTAAATTTCCACTAAGGAAGGGTATGGAACACTTCCCTATAACAAGAATTATGCCACCATATGAATCAATCTTGAAGGCATCTTATGGATCTCGAACCAAAGATGACAAAACTTAGATCCTTGCTTTATTCCTAGCTAGGGTTGTAAAAAAATAGTGCTTGTTGGGAGGCAACCCAATGAATAAAATTTATTTTTGCTTTTTGCTTTCTGTTCTTGAGTGTTATCACGATTATGCTAATATTATGATTGTGTTTTTTATGTTTTAGTTAGTGTTTGTGCCAAGTAAAGCCTTTAGGATCTTCTTGAATGATAGTTGTTTGCTCTTGCTGAAAACAAAAACTTTTGCGCTCACTGAAACAATTCTCATTTTTAACCAGAGAGCGATAAAATATCAATTATTTTTGTAGAAGATTAATATGCAAATTGCTCATCTTTTCCTAAATTTTCGGAGTTTTTAGAGTTACAGAAGTATTCGAAATATCCAGATTGCTACAGACTGTTCTATTCTTGACAGATTCTATTTTCTTTGTGTTGTGTTCTTGTTTTGATGATTCTATGGTTTTCTTTGATGAGTTTTTGCCATTGAAAAGTTGGAATACAATAGATATAATGCAAGAAAAAAATATGAATTGGTTTGCTATAGTACTTATAGTAGTGATTTGTTTTCTTATACTAACGGATCTCGTGAAGGTTTTGTTGAGTTTTGTGCGATTAAAGTTTTCAAGTTTTAAGGAGTAAGAAGAGCCTAAGCTTGGGGGTGCAAGCTATTATCCAAAGAGAGCAAGCAACTAAGCTTGGGGATGCCTCGAGTGGCATCCCCTATTTCTTCTAACGACCATCGGTATTTTACTCGAAGCTATATTATTATTTGTCACATACTATGTGTTTTGCTTGGAGCGTCTTGTATGATATGAGTCTTTGCTTATTTTATTTTGTGTTTTAAGTCTTGATTCCTTGCTGGACACACCTATTTGAGAGAGCCAAAATTATGCCATGACTTGTTAGAATTGCACTCTATGCTTCATTAAATTTTTTATGAGCTGTGGATTTGCTCTAGTGCTTCACTTATATCTTTTTGAGCACGGTGTGCTTTAGTATTTTTGAATAAATGCTCTCTTCCTTCACTTAGATTTATTTGAGAGTTAGTAAAATTTTCAAGAAATTCTCTCTTGCTTCACTTAAATTAATTTGAGAGAAAGAAATTTTATGCTCGTGATCTTCACTTATATTTGTTTGAGCTTGTCAAAAGCAACACATTAAAATTAGTTCCAAAGTGATAGATATAAAAGAAGGATATAATAAAAACTTTCATGAAGATCATTGGACAAAATAAATTTGATTCTTAGTAATATTTTTGAGATATGATGATGTGATATGTGAGTCATCTTGACGAGTAATTATGCTTTTATAAGAATATTGGTGTTAAGGTTAGTGATTCCCTATGCAAGCATGAAAGTCAATAGTTATGCAATGAAATTATATCCTACTTGTGGTGCATTATTCAGTGTTAATTATGCTTAATGCTCTTTTATGAGATTATTTGTTTCTTGGTTGGTCACTTCTCAATCTTTTGCTAGCCTTCATTTTTGCCCTAAGTATGATCACTACTTGTGCATCCAAAATCCTTTAAACCATTTTTGCCACATGAGTCTACTATACCTACCTATATGCGGTATTCTTTTGCCGTTCTAAGCAAATTTGTATGTGCCATCTCTAATATTCAAAATAAATTTCTCTTTTGTGTGCTCGTACCGCTCGCGAGGCGGCGAGGGGTGGTTAATATTTTCCATGCTAGATGTGTTATTCCCACGATGAGTGTTTATTCACTTGTCATTGCACAAGAGTGAGGCAAAGGTATTAGGGATGCCCAGTCCCGAAATGAAAAATGAATTTACTTTATGTTGTCAAATAATAAATTCCTTGGAAAGTGTTGGTATGGAAGGCACCCGTGGATACGGTTAGCCATGGAAAGTGAAAGTATGGTGGAAAAAGGAATAAACTTTAATTTCTGTTTGGGATCCGCCTATGATATTTCTAGCATGGAAAGTGTTGGGAACTCTAAGTCATTTTTTTGGGTGGGAAAAGTATGCCTCTCAAAATGTTTTTATCTCTAAATTTTCGCTTTGAGCTCTAGCACCTCTACAAACCCTACTTCCCTCTACAAAGGGCCTTTCTTTTACTTTATGCAATTTTTATTTTGAATTTGAGTCTCCATCTTCTCTTCTAAAGCACAAACTAGGGGGCACTATGATCGTACTTGAGCATTGGGTGTAGCTAATATGCGAGTGTGTTACATGAATGGATCAATGATTGAGCATCATGGGCTAGGGATAACTTATTTTAGCGTTAATATTTTGAAAGACTTGGTTGCTTGTTGGTATGCTTGAGTATTTAAGTTATCATGTCAAAACTAGACTATTTCTTTGAACAATATAAAAGTCCAAATGCCCATGCTATAAAGAAAAGAATGTGAGATGAAATGTTAGGCAGCATTCCACATCAAAAACTCTGTTTTTATCATTTACCTACTCGAGGACGAGCAGGAATTAAGCTTGGGGATGCTGATATGTCTCCAACGTATCTATAAATTTTTATTGTTCCATGCTGTTATTTTATCATTCTTGGATGTTTTATAGTCATTTTATATAATTTTTTGGTACTAACCTATTGACATAGTGCCAAGTGCCAGTTGCTGTTTTTTGCATGTTTTTTACATCGCAGGAAATCAATACCAAACGGGGTCCAAACGCAGCGAAACTTTTTGTGGATTTTTTTGGACCAGAAGACATCCAATGGGCCAAAGAAGCGCCCTGGTGGGTTGTGCCCACCTCGGGTGCCCCCCGGACCGCCTCTTTGCTCTATAAATACTCCAATATTCCAGAAACCCTAGGGGATTCGAAGAAAATCAATTCCAGTCGCCGCAGAGTCCAGAACCACCAGATCCAATCAAAACACCATCACGGAGGGGTTCACCACCTCCATTTGTGCCTCTCCGATGATGCGTGAGTAATTATTTGTAGACCTTCGGGTCCGTAGTTAGTAGCTAGATGGATTCCTCTCTCACATTTGATTCTCAATACAATGGTCTCTTGGAGATCAATATGATGTAACTCTTTTGCGGTGTGTTTGTTGGGATCTGATAAAATTTGAGTTTATGATCAGATCTATCTCTTTTTATCCATGTAAGTTATTTGAGTTTCTTTGATCTCTTATATGCATGATTGCTTATAGCCTCATATTTCTTCTCCGATATTTGGGTTTTGTTTGGCCAACTTGATCTATTTATCTTGCAATGGGAAAAGGTGCTTTGTAGTGGGTTTGATCTTACGGTGCTTGATCCCAGTGAGAGAAGGGGAACCGACACGTATGTATTGTTGCTACTAAGGATAAAATGATGGGGTCTATTCCTACATAAATAGATCTTGTCTATATCATGGCATCGTTCTTATTGCATTACTCCGTTTCTCCATGAACTTAATACACTAGATGCATGCTGGATAGCGGTCGATGTGTGGAGTAATAATAGTAGATGCAGGCAGGAGTTGGTCTACTAATCTTGGACGTGATGCCTATGAAATGATCATTGCCTCGATATCGTCATGATTATTTGTAGTTTTATTAATTGCCCAACAGTAATTTGTTTACCCACCGTTTGCAATTTTTCTCGAGAGACACTACTGCAGGATGTTGCTAACGCGACACTATGACCAGAGACCCTTCGACGAAACTGTGTGCGATGCAATAATCACAAACGGTGGTGTAAAAAATGTCAAAAGGTGCAAAACATTTGTGATGGAGGATGCATCAAACATAGTTCAAATTTTAGTTGCTTGTGTGATGCAGGGCATACGGTTTAGTTCAATTAACCGTTTGCGATGAGGAGGAACAAAAGAAACGAGCAGCCAGATGAAGGTGTGTGCGATGTACAGCATACGGTTCACTCGGATGAACTGTTTGTGATTAGGCAACACAAAATAAACGGTCAGCCAAATCAAGGTGTGTGCGATGTACAACATATGGTTCACTCGGATGAACTGTTTGTGATTAGGCAACACAAAAGAAATGGTCAACTAGATCGAGGTGTGTGCGATATGCGACATGCGGTTCACTCGGATGAATCGTTTGCGTTGAGACAAGAGAACATAAATGGTTCAATATAACAAATACCATAAATACTGCAAGGTTCAAATTCAAAGATTACAATGCCCAAATTCACACATTGCATACTTCATCATTTCTGCAAAGGGATCAGCCGCTGACAAGTCATGTATGGGTTTGACACAATGACTTCCAGTTGCTCTGTCATATGCTCTTCCAATACGAAGTTTAACTTTTTTGGAGCCTCTTCCATTCTACAGTACCTGTCGGCTCTGATCAACATACCATTCATCTTTCCTAATTAAATGCGTGTTCAACCTTAGTACCCTCAACACCCTTGCTCTGGCAAGAAAGAACCTGTCGAGTGTAATCTCTGGTAAGGTCCCTCGGTAGGAGTTGAAAGTAATATTTGAGAGATGCAGATCCAGGCATTCAATGTGATTGTCGTTATAAACATTATCCACCTCCGGGCCTATTATTATCCGCAAAAGAAGAGAACGTGTTAGTGCCTACATGCAGTTTTGAACACTACTACAGTCATATTTGGTTTGCAGGATTTGTAAAATGCACCAACATGCCATTTTCGATCTGATATGATTAACATGGGCATTTTATTACAATCTAGAAACATGTAGCCTTCTTCACAAGAGGTTGGATTGGATGAAAAATTCCCTAAGAAAACTACTACAGATGAATCCAAAGGAGAAATGCTTATGGATTGTAACCATATGAATCAAGCAACCAATATGGGGTGGGGGTGTATGTCCTGAAATCCTCCAAAATTCCTTCAGAAATTGTAGTAAATTGTCATTGTAAACTTGGGAAAAGGTGGAAAAATTGAACTCCCTTATGGTTAAAATTTAACAAGGAACGTCACCTCGATATACAACTTCTTCAGGCACGGAAAGCATCTCAGGCAACTGACAAGTTGGTCCAGGTTGGGACCGACAGATTCTAGTGCCAAGACCTTCACTGTGCCAAGAATCTAGGTGAAGCTTTGCTGGATGACAGATGAACATACATCTTCAAAACTAGAAATAATGTTGATATCAAGAAGGAGAGGTATAAGGCGACTGTTGTACCTGAAAGTAGTAGTATTTGACAGACGAGTAGCCCACCACTGTCAATTTCGGCGCAGAAATGACATCAATTCTTGTTGGACCTTCTTGATCAACTGCAAGTAATATCTCAAGTGAAGGTGTCTCCTCAATGACCATATTGTGGTCTAGCTTTTGTGATCTCTCGTTGCAGCACCGGCAACACACATAAATAGTCTGGAGAGTCTGGATGTGATGTGCAAGGTACTCAACCAATTCATCGCCTGAAGACGAAGGAACTCGAGTGCAGTACAGCCGCGGAACAGGCGCTCCATATCATCCTTTGGGATGTAGACGGCGACGAGCTCGAGGTGCTTCAGTCGTGGTAGAAAAAGAGTGGGCACGTCATTAAGGGGGGATGGCAGTTCATTAACTTGGCGAGGTGCAGCGTGGGCGCGAAGCGGAGCGCGAACGTTGGTAGCAAGCGCATATGCCCATCATTAAAACTGAGCTTCTCGAGCGGATCTATGGTGGGGGATCGGAACCACTCGTCGAGCTTGGCTCGGTCCTTGCCATTGGAACGGAACTTGCCCGTGATAAGTCCTTTGATTGGGCCATGGTGACTGCTGAGGATCTGGTTTGTGAGAGCTTATACCCAAACCTGCCCCAAATGGGACAATTTTTTTACCACGGCATGTTGATGCCGCTCCATGATACCATGCCAAGGTTCATGAATTTCAAACAAGTTTGGGATTTACTAGAATTTAAAAGACAGGTATCTCTATGTTTTGCCAACAATCAATAGCGCCCTGGTGTTTGAAATTCATTCCCATTTCTTGCATGGGACCTAAGCATGCACCCAAGGACACATATTTGATTTTTCAACCAATTTATATGCACTAGAGCATGTGCATGTATTTCAAATTTGAATTATGCACATAAAATGCCTAGAAAACCCAGTTAATGTATAAAAATGTCCAAACAAACCCCGAAAAATTCCAAAACTTAACACAACACTCATGTTGTTCTATGCTGGCACTGGAAATTTTTTGAAAGCAATAAGAGGCAACGGATATCGTTTCGTCCCAAAAGGTGGCACGTTCCGTACCGAAACCATCATGCTTGTTCTGAGAAGCTCTGGTTTCTGAGAAGCTTGTACCCAAACTTGCCCCAAATGGGACAATTTTTTACCACGGCATGTTGATGCCGCTCCATGATACCATGCCAAGTTTCATGAATTTCAGACAAGTTTTGGATTTACTAGAATTTAAAAGCCAGGTATCTCAACGTTTTGCCAGCAATCAACAGTGCCCTGGTGTTTGAAATTCATTCCCATTTCTTGCATGGGACCTAAGTATGCACCCAAGGACACATATTTGATTTTTCAACCAATTTATATGCACTGGAGCATGTGCATGTATTTCAAATTTGAATTATGCACATAAAATGCCTAGAAAACCCAGTTAATGTATAACAATGTCCAAACGAACCCCAAAAAATTCCAAAACTTAACACAACACTCTTGTTGTTCTATGCTGGCACTAGAAATTTTTTGAAAACAATAAGAGGCAACGGATATCGTTTCGTCCCCAAAGGTGGCACGTTCCGTACCGAAACCATCAGGCTTGTTGTGAGAAGCTCTGGTTTGTGAGAAGCTTATGCCCAAACCTGCCCCAAATGGGACAATTTTTTACCACATCGTGTTGATGCCGCTCCATGATACCATGCCAAGTTTCATGAATTTTAGATGAGTTTCGCATTTACTAGAATTTAAAAGCCAGGTATCTCAACGTTTTGCCGGCAATCAACAGTGCACTGGTGTTTGAAATTCATTCACATTTCTTGCATGGGACCTAAGCATGCACCCAAGGACACATATTTGATTTTTCAACCAATTTATATGTACTGGAGCATGTGCATGTATTTCAAATTTGAATTATGCACATAAAATGCGTAGAAAACCCAGTTAATGTATAAAAATGTCCAAACGAACCCCAAAAAATTCCAAAACATAACACAACACTCCTGTTGTTCTATGTTGGCACTAGAAATGTTTTGAAAGCAATAAGAGGCAACGGATATCATTTCGTTCCCAAAGGTGGCACGTTCCGTACCGAAACCATCAGGCTTGTTGTGAGAAGCTCTGGTTTGTGAGAAGCTTATGCCCAAACCTGCCCCAAATGGGACAAATTTTTTACCATGGCATGTTGATGCCACTCCATGATACCATGCCAAGTTTCATGAATTTCAGACGAGTTTTGGATTTACTAGAATTTAAAAACCAGGTATCTCAATGTTTTGCCAACAATCAATACTGCCCTGGAGTTTGAAATTCATTCCCATTTCTTGCATGGGACCTAAGCATGCACCCAATGACACAGATTTGATTTTTCAACCAATTTATATGCACTGGAGCATGTGCATGTATTTAAATTTTTAATTATGCACATAAAATTCCTAGAAAACCGAGTTAATGTATAAAAATGTCCAAACAAACCCCAAAAAATTCCAAAATTTAACACAACACTCCTGTTGTTCTATGTTGACACTAGAAAATTTTTGAAAGCAATAAGAGGCAATGGATATCGTTTCGTCCCCAAAGGTGGCACGTTCCGTACCAAAACCATCAGGCTTGTTGTGAGAAGCTCTGGTTTGTGAGAAGCTTATACCCAAACCTGCCCCAAATAGGAAAAAAGTTACCACATCATGTTGATGCCGCTCCATGATACCATGACAAGTTTCATGAATTTCATACGAGTTTCGCATTTACTAGAATTTAAAAGCCAGGTATCTCAACGTTTTGCCGGCAATCAACAGTGCACTGGTGTTTGAAATTCATTCCCATTTCTTGCATGGGACTTAAGCATGCACCCAAGGACACATATTTGATTTTTCAACCAATTTATATGTACTGGAGCATGTGCATGTATTTCAAATTTGAATTATGCACATAAAATGCCTAGAAAACCCAGTTAATGTATAAAAATGTCAAACGAAGCCCGAAAAATTCCAAAACATAACACAACACTCCTGTTGTTCTATGTTGGCACTAGAAATATTTTGAAAGCAATAAGAGGCAACGGATATCATTTCGTCCCCAAAGGTGGCACGTTCCGTATCGAAACCATCAGGCTTGTTGTGAGAAGCTCTGGTTTGTGAGAAGCTTATGCCCAAACCTACCCCAAATGGGACAATTTTTTTACCATGGCATGTTGATGCCACTCCATGATACCATGCCAAGTTTCATGAATTTTAGACGAGTTTTGGATTTACTAGAATTTAAAAACTAGGTATCTCAACATTTTTCCAGCAATCAATAGTGCCCTGGTGTTTGAAATTCATTCCCATTTCTTGCATGGGACCTAAGCATGCACCCAATGACACAGATTTGATTTTTCAACCAATTTATATGCACTGGAGCATGTGCATGTATTTCAAATTTTAATTATGCACATAAAATGCCTAGAAAACCCAGTTAATGTATAAAAATGTCCAAATGAACCACGAAAAATTCCAAAATTTAACACAACACTCCTGTTGTTCTATGTTGACACTAGAAATTTTTTGAAAGCAATAAGAGGCAACGGATATCATTTCGTCCCCAAAGGTGGCACGTTCCATATCGAAACCATCAGGCTTGTTGTGAGAAGCTCTGGTTTGTGAGAAGCTTATACCCAAACCTACCCCAAATGGGACAATTTTTTTACCACGGCATGTTGATGCCGCTCCATGATACCATGCCAAGTTTCATGAATTTCAGACGAGTTCTGGATTTACTAGAATTTAAAAACCAGGTATCTCAACGTCTTGCAGGCAATCAACAATGCCCTGGTGTTTGAAATTCATTCCCATTTCTTGCATGTGACCTAAGCATGCACCCAAGGACACAGATTTTACTTTTCAACCAATTTATATGCACCGGAGCATGTGCATGTAGTTTAATTTTGAATTGTGCACCTGAAATGGCTAGAAAACTAGTGTAATGTATAAAATGTTCGAACAAACCCTGAATAATTCCATTTTTTACGACACACATATAGTTGCATGTTCACTGGAGATAAAAGGTCTAGCAATTCAAACACCGTCCATTGCCGTTGTGACCCCATTATGTAATTCAAATCAAGATGAAAAATCACGTAGATCCCACACAGTTTATTATCACCAACCGTGTGGGATGTAGTACAAAATATCCTGGAGCACCGTTGGTGTATAGTATGCCTACGGCTTACGCGAGAAGGTGCGTCGGCTACAGTCCACAGCAGGTGTGTCAAGCACACTAGCTCGCTCCCCAAATACTCCCACCTCTACATCCCTCGCAATCTCGAAAATATTACTGCCTCGTAATCTCAAAAATAGCTACCGCCTGGAAGGTTTTAATGTTTGATAGCACACGATTTGTATGTGTGGATCGTGTGTGATGTTTGTTACTCCCGCTCTGCTTTAGTCCCTTGATTCAAATTTTTAGTAGCCCCGGCATTTTACTCCCGCCTGTGCATCCCTCGCAATCTCGAAAATATCTGCTCACCCTTGATCCAAATTTTAAGTAGCCCCGCCTTGTTACTCCTGCCTAGTAAAATTTTCAGTTGCCGCAGTATTTCCTCAAACACAACCTTGCCCCCCTCCACACACACCACACACTCCCCAAAACCTCCGCTCACACAGACACACACCACCCCCGAAAGCATTGGTAGGTCGCCGCCATCGCTGGCACCTCCATCCTCAACCTCTACCTGTGTGCCGGGAGCTCGAGGAGCCAATGGCCAAAAAGAGGTTTATCGTGGCCTTTTTGCCCGACGCCGGTGAGGTGGTCGCCGAGGTGTCCCCGTCGCCCTCTGCGGGCTCGATCCGCCATCGCCGATCCCCCGATCCGCCCGCCGCCGTGCCCCTACGCCGGTTCGTGGACTTCCCCATCCTCCCTCAGACCCGGCAGCCGACGAGGTCCTACCTCGGGGTCCGGCAGCGGTGTTGGGGGACGTGGGTCACCGAGATTACAGATCGGGAGACCCACAGATCGAGATTACCTATTTTTTGACATTCATCACAAGATAAGACAAACTTACGAGTATCCTTGAAGAGAGTAGGCTAATAAAACCTAGATTGCAATACCTTGTGACGAGTTCTGTCTCCCGCATGATGTCCTCCATAAGCTTCTGAGTGACATTTCCATAGGATTTGTTCCTGTTCATGCCCAGGTACACAACGTCTAATAATACCATCTACTCCTTCTTTATAAAGATGTGGGTCATCCCAAAAGTAATGTCTTAAATCATAGAATATTTTTTCTTTTGTTGGTAAGTAAATCTAGGGGGTATGTATTTAGCAACGATATAATTAGCATAGTCAGCATACCAAGGTGTACTATTAGAAACATTTATTGCAGCTAATTGCTCATCAGGAAAGCTATCATTAATAGGTTGTGGGTCATCAAGAATATTTTCAAGCCTAGACAAGTTATCAGGTACGGGGTTTTCCGCTCCTTTTCTATCTGTGATATGCAAATCAAATTCTTGTAGCATGAGAGCCCACCTAATGAGTCTAGGTTTAGCATCTTTCTTTTCCATAAGATATTTTATGGTAGCATGGTCGGTGTGAACAATAACTTTAGAATCAACAATGTAAGATCTGAATTTATCACAAGCAAACACCACTGCTAGAATTTTTTCAGTAGTACCATAATTTCTTTGTGCACTGTCTAGAGTTTTACTAGCATAATGAATAACATTCAGTTTCTTATCAACTCTTTGTCCTAGAACAGCACCAATAGCATAGACACTAGCATCACACATAATTTCAAAAGGCAAGTTCCAATCAGGAGTTTGAACAATAGGTGCAAAAATTAAGGCTTTCTTGAGTGTTTCAAAGGCTTCTAAACAATCATCATAAAAAACAAATGGAGTATCCTTTTGCAAAATATTTTTAAAAGGCCTAGAAATTTTAGAGAAGTCTTTGATAAATCTCCTATGGAAACCAGCATGACCAAGGAAACTACGAATACCTTTGATATCTTTAGGACATGGCATTTTCTAAATTGCATCAACCTTAGCTTTGTCCACCTCAATACCTCTTTCAGAAATTGTATGGCCCAAAACAATACCTTCGTTAACCATAAAGTGGCACTTCTCCCAATTCAAGACAAGATTTGTTTGCTCACATCTCTGCAAAACTCGATCAAGATTTCTTAAACAATCATCAAAAGACTTCCCGTAAACAGAAAAGTCTTCCATGAAAACCTCAACAATCTTTTCACAAAAGTCAGAGAATATAGCAGTTATACATCTTTTAAAGGTAGCAGGTGTGTTGCATAAACCAAAAGGCATACGTCTATAAGCATAAGTTCCAAAAGGACAAGTAAAAGTGGTCTTTTCTTGATCAGGTTGAGAAATAGGTATTTGTGAAAAACCAGAATATCCATTAAGGAAGCAAAAATGTGTGTGCTTAGATAATCTCTCTAGCATTTAATCAATAAAAGGCAGAGGGTAATGGTCTTTTCTACTTGCTTTGTTTAATTTGCGAAAATCAATTACCATTCTATAGCCTGTAACAATTCTTTGTGGAATAAGTTCATTTTTATCATTAGGAACAACAGTAATACCTCCTTTCTTAGGGACACAATGAACAGGACCTACCCATCTACTATCAGCTATAGGATAGATTATACCTGCTTCCAGAAGTTTTAATATCTCCGTTCTTACCACTTCTTTCACCTTCGGATTTAACCGACGTTGGTGACCGACAATGGGTTTAGCATCAGGTTCCATATTAATCTTGTGCTGACATAGAATGGGACTGATGCCCTTAAGATCATCAAGAGTATATCCAATAGCAGCTCGATGCTTCCTTAGAACTTTCAATAATCTTTCTTCTTCATGTTCTGGAAGGTTAGCACTAATAATAACAGGATAAATCTTTTTCTCATCAAGATAAGCATATTTCAAAGTGTCAGGCAATTGTTTTAATTCAAACACAGGATCACCTTTAGGCGGAGGAGGACCTCCTAGAGTTTTAATAGGCAAATTGTGTTTAATCAGAGGACGTTGTTCAAAGAAAATCTTATCTATTTCTTTTCTTTCATGCATATGCATATCATTTTCATGGTCTAGCAAATATTGTTCTAAAGGATCAGTAGGATGTACAACAATAGAAGCAAGACCAATAATTTCATCCTTACTAGGCAATTCTTTTCTATGAGGTTTTCTACTAAACTTGGAAAAATTAAATTCAGGAGACTCATCACCAAAGCTAACACCGACGGTTTGTTTTTCACAATCTATTTTAGCATTAACAGTGTTTAAGAAAGGTCTACCAAAGATAATGGGACAAAAGTCATCTTGTGGGGAACCAAGAACAAGAAAATCAGTAGGGTATTTTATTTTCCCACACAAGACTTCAACATCTCTAACAAATCCCAATTGGTGATATAGTATCTCTATTAGCAAGTTTAATAGTAACATCAGTGTCTTCTAATTCAGCAGGTGCTATGCCATTCATAATTTCTTGATATAAGGTAAAAGGAATATCACTCACGCTAGCACCTATGTCACATAGACCATGATAACAGTGATCTCCTATTTGAACTGAGACAACAGGCATGCCAACAATTGGTCTATGTTTATCTTTTTCATCGGGTTTGGCAATTCTAGCAGCTTCGTCACAGAAGTAAATAACATGCCCATCTAAATTTTCAACTAAGAGATCTTTAACCAAAGGAACACTAGGTTCTACCTTGATTTGTTCAGCTGGTTTAGGTGTTCTAATATAACTTTTATTGACCACAATTGAAACTTTTGCATGTTCCTTCATCCTAACAGGGAAAGGTGGTTGTTCAATATAAGAAGTAGGAACAACCGGATCAATATTATAGATAATAGTTTCATCTTTAGCTGTTACTAGTTCTTTAATTTCTTATTTAATAGGTGGATGATATTTGAACCACTTCTCCTTAGGGAGATCAACATGAGTAGCAAAAGATTCACAGAAAGAGGCTACTATCTTAGAGTCAAGTCCATATTTAGTGCTAAACTTTTGGAAAGCATCGGTATTCATAAAAGATTTAACACAATCAAACTTAAGCTTAATACCTGACTCTTTACCTTCATCGAGTTCCCAATTTTCAGAGTTGTGTTTAATTCTTTCTAGAAGATCCCACCGGAATTCAATAGTCTTCTTCATAAAGGAACCAGTAGAAGAAGTATCAAGCATGGATCGATCATCATGAGAAAGTCGAGCATAAAAATTCTGAATGATAATTTCTCTTGAGAGCTCATGATTGGGACATGAATATAACATTGACTTAAGCCTCCCCCAAGCTAGAGCGATACTTTCTCCTTCACGAGGCCAAAAATTATATATATAATTCCGATCACAATGAACTAGATGCATAGGATAATTTTTGTAACACCCCGGTCGCTAAGCTATAGTAATCACACACTAATGGTGCCAGGTCATCATGATTATTTTTCTAAACCTCACTTTGATCCAAACCGGATTCAAATTTAAATTAAAATAATGTCAAATTGTTTTTTCTTCAAACGCTAAAACAAAAATGTTTGGTGGTTTGCAAATATTATTTAACTAATTATCAGGGAGAAACCAACATTAATAAAATGTTTAATTGCCCTAAAACATTTAAAACAGGGGCCAAGTCTTTACTAAAATGCCTTTTCAAAATTATAGGAATTCTAAAATATTTTATTTAAACTCCAAGACTTTTTGTGGTAGTACTAAATAATGCCTAGTTTTTGTTTTGACAAGTGGCACTTTCTACAAAATCCAATTGGTGCCTCAACTTAACACAAAACAGAAGCTTTAAAAAAACAAAAAAGGGTTTAAGTAAAAGAAAGAAAGTGAGAGGGAGGCCCAAGTGGGGCTGGAAGGCCCAGCCCACACTTGTTGCCTTCAACCTGTAGCAGGGAGGCATCGTGGAGCACATCCATAGATGCCATGGTGCCGTGGCGCGCATCCACGGCCCCCATCGCCCTACTTAGCACCGGTAACCCCCTCCCCCGAACCCTAGATGCTTTTCCCCCTTCGCCCGCTTCCCCTCGCACCTCCCTCGCTTCGGCCCGAGCACTCCCCATCCCCGCGCCATCTTCGTCAATGTGGCCATCGGCCACAACTCGCCAAGCCGAAGCGTCGAGGGGCCTTGCTGGACTGATCTTCGTCGACCCCATCGCCTAGGAGCACACCGGGAGCCCGCCGTCGACCTCCACTGCGACTACGACCGGTACCTCGAGCTCGAGGCCACTCCACCATCGTCGGCATCCTCTTCTTCCACCTCGGCCGCGACGGGCGCCATCGACGTTTTGCCATCGCATCGCATCGACCGTCGCAAGCTCCCCACCGGTCACCTCTCGGTGAGCAGCGCTGAACCCGCTCCTTCCCCCTTTTCCCCACACACCCCGTGCTCGATTCATCGCCGTAGGTCACCGTGGCCGGTGCTTTGTTCCTCGCGCACCCGTCACTGTCATCGCCGTGACTGCCACCCCTTGTACCCCGCGCCGGCCCCGACCAAGACCGCGCTCGTCTGCCCGCGCGTGGCCGCGCCGTCCCCGCTCGCCCTGTACGCTGTAGCCTTCGTGCCCGCCTGCAGCAACCACTGCCGCCTGCTGCTCCATGCGGCTGCTTACTGTGGCTCCTTCTGCCGCTGCCACTCCTGCTTTCGGCTGCGGTCGTCGCTCCCCACACCCACCGCCGATCGTTGCTCCCCTTCCACTGTCGTCCCGTCTGTGTCGGCCAATGCTCCGCCATCCGCATTGCCCACCCATGGCCGAGCCGCCTCTGCATCTCCCGCCCTCTGGCCAAGCCTCCTCCGCCTCGCGCTGCCTGGCCTAGCCCGCCTTGGGCCGCCGCTGGCCACCGTCGCCGCCGTTGGCCGGGGCTCGCCCTGCTTCCCGCGTGCCCCTGCTGGCCAACCAGGCTAAGCTTCACTGCCCCGCGCCCACGTGTTACGGCCGCCCCCCTGCGCCGCCTGCAGCGCACCCCTAGCCTCCCGCCTGTGTGCCGCCGGCGGCGCCTGGCCGCGCCCACCAGGGCCGCCGCTGCCTGAGGCCTCCCCCTGCTCCTGCCTGCCGCCTCCTACCGCACAAGGCCGTCGGCGCCCTCCGCACAAGCGTGCAGCCCAGCCAGAGAGGTCGTTTGACTCTCTGGATATGAGGTCGGTCCTTATTTATTTAGCTCTAACTAATTTTGCTTAATAGAAGATGACAAGTGGGCCACCCCTGTTGATTATCTTTTAATTATTGGGTTAATAAAAATAGTGCCTATGACAAGTGGCCCCATCACTTAAAAAGTCTATTAAAACTTTTCTATCTGAACATGAGCCTATGACATGCGATCCCCCCTTGTTAGTTTAACCCAGTCAACAGTCAAACTAGTTGACTGCTGACTGGACGTTGACTTGGTCAACTAGAACCCCTGGCCCCGCTGTCATACACATGGCTAGCCCCCTAGTTGGTGTGAAAAGTATTCTTTCATCTAGTATTAGAGTAAATAGATAAAAGGAATTTCAGAAAAATGAATTAAAGCTTTAGAAATTCTTATAAAATAAACCGTAGCTCAGATGAAAATAATTACTACATCAAAAGTTGCTCAGAACAATGAGACGAATCCAAATACGCAGTCCGTTTACCTATCAGATGCCTCTAACTATCTGAACATGGAACATTCCCCCTCCGGTCATCTATCTGACACAGGTGTGGAACCGGGAAAGCATTCCCAGCTGAATTCCCCCTTCACCTATTCGCGTAGACATATGTTAGGTCACACCCGGCACGTCATATTACCATGTTATGTTTTATGATGCTTTGTTTGTTTTATATTTATTGTTTCTTCCCCCTCTTCTCTCCGATAGACCCCGAGGCCGATGATGCCCCGGTGATCGACTACGTCGACAACGACACTTCTTCCTTTTCAACAGAGCTTCCGGGCAAGCAAACCCCCCTTGAGCATTTCGATATCGCCCATTCCCTTCTCTCTTATGCTTGCATTAGAATCTGTTGCTACTACTATTATCCTATTTGTGCTGCATAGCCTGTTTATTGTAACCTGCTGTTGTTACCTACCTGCTTATCCTAAACTGTTTAGTATAGGCTGGGTAGAGACCCATCAGAGACCCCCACTTTGTCCCAACTGCCCCGCTGGATTATCAGAAGACCCGATCAACGGGATCGAAGACCAGGCCCCCGCACCGCACATCACTTTCCCCTTAGTTGCTCGACACTACTGGGTTACTATCGAGTGCCGAGGTTGATACCTCATCAGCACTTCTGATGTTAACCTTGTAGGTTAGTTCATCGGTTATGGTCATCGAGGGTGATTCCTCCTTCTCCACTCCTGATAGTGACACTGTCGTGCAACTCCTCAAGAGTGGACCTCGAGGGTGATTCCTCCTTCGTTCACCTTGACAATAACATCAGGTGGAATTCCATCGAGGGTGATCCCTCAAGGTTCCCCTTGGTGTTAGACACACAGTTACTAGGACTTTACACTAAACCATGTTACTAAAGATGGGTCGGCCCCGAGGGGTACCCGCGCGAGCTTAATTGCGAGTGATGCGGAGTCGGGTTGATCTGGAGGATACCCGCAAGTTTTCCACGCGGCGCGGCCGGGCATTCTTAGCCCTTGCCGCAAGTCCGTGGGACGGGGCGACGGGACCACATATCGTGAATCATTGATCGTTACCGCACTATCAAGACACTAACGGTTTGGATATTTGATCTGAGTAGGCCTCTGGCCTTTTTCGCACTAACCACCACGCAGGAATAAGTATGGGCACTCTGCGTCGTATGTATCAGCCGAAAGCTCAACAGACATCAGCGATGGAGCGGCGCGCGCCGGGTTGGACCGGAATGCCTCGCCTTGTATAAGGGAGGCTAGGTCTGCTCATCGGCCGCGTACGTAACATGCAGGAGTGCAAAGGGTGATGGGCCCAAGACCCCTACGCGCTTAGGATGTAGACCGGCGTGCTGGCCTCTCTGTTGAGCCTAGGTAGGACCACGGTGTGTTGATCGGCCGAGGCCGGTCATGACCTGATGGTGTGTTCGGCCGGAGTTGATCGAGCGTGTTGGGTAAGTTGGTGCACCCCTACAGGGAAGTATTCTATCTATTAGAATAGCCATCTCCACAGTAATGGAAGCTCGGAGTTGTATCCCGATCGATACAACTAGAACTGGATACTTGAGATGATAACTAGATAGTATGGCTCTGGGATTGCTTTCTCGCAGGGAGTCAGGAAAGGATCTCTGGGCGAGGATGATGACACTGCTACTACTTTACTTTATGCTAGTCTGCACTCTTCTAATGCCGAAAGACCGCTAGAGATGCTGAAGATGATAGTCTTTCATAGGACTAGGCTCTCCCCTCTATTCTGGCATTTCTGCAGCCCAGTTCACATATATAGCCTTCCTTTGATAATGTTGCATATGTAGTGTAGATCCTTGCTTGTTGAGTACTTCGGATGAGTACTCACGGTTGCTTTGCTCCCTCTTTTCCCCATTTTCCTTTCTTTCCGGATGTCGCAACCAGATGGTGGAGCCCAGGAACCAGATGCCACCGTCGACGACTACTACTACTACCGCGAGGGTGCTTGCTACTACGTGGAGGCCGCCGACGACCAGGAGTAGTTAGGAGGCTCCCAGGCAGGAGGTCTTGCCTTTTCGATCATAGATGCTTTTATGCTGGCCTTCTTAAGGCAAACTTGTTTAACTTATGTTTGTACTCAGATATTGTTGCTTCCGCTGACTCTTGTGTATTCGAGCTTGTGTATTCGAGCTCTTGAGGCTCCTAGCTTGTAACATAAAGCTTGTATTATTTTAATTTGTGTCTAGAGTTGTGTTGTGATATCTTCCCGTGAGTCCTTGATCTTGATCGTACACATTTGCGTGTATGATTAGTGTACGATTGAATCGGGGGCGTCACAATTTTTTTGGTAAAACTCCAATCTCAATCGATTCCAATTCCAAGATCCAATATCATCGCATAGCCTATACCATGCCAATGCTTTTCCCTTCAGAGATAAAGGAAAAACCTTTTTCTTAGCTTCATCTCCGGGTAAACCTGCATGCTTAAACAATCCAGAAATTTATTCCACATATATCAAGTGCATATCAGGATGTTCGGTTCCATCTCCTGCATAAGGATTAGCTAGCAGTTGTTCTATCATACCCGAAGGAATTTCATATTTAATATTTTCAGTAGGTGTAGTGGGTTGAGGGGTGACTAATTGTGGTTTCGGTCGAGGTGAAGATACCCCGAACAAAACCCTAAAAGGATTGTTTTCCATAGTAACAAGTGACAATAAATTTCAGCACGTAGTAATAATTTTCCTTCTCAATTTCCACTTACCAGGAGCACTTCACTCCTCGGAAATGGCGCCAAAAAAGAGCCTTGATGACCCACAAGTATAGGGGGTCAATCGTAATCCTTTCGATAAATAAGAGTGTCGAACCCAACGAGGAGTAGAAGGAAATGACAAGTGGTTTTCAGCAAGGTATTCTCCGCAAGCACTAAAATTATAAGTAACGAGTAGTTTGATAGCAAGATAATTCGTAATGAGCAAGTAACAATAGTAGTAACAAAAGTACAGCAAGGTAGCCCAATCCTTTTGAGGAAAAGGACAGGCCAAAACGGTCTCTTATGATAAGCAAAGTATTCTTGAGGGTACACGAGAATTTCATCTAGTCACTTTCATCATGTTTTTTTGATTTGTGTTCGCTACTTTGATAATTTGATATGTGGATGGATCGGTGCTTAGGTGTTGTTCTTACTTGAACAAACCACCTACTTATGATTAACCCCATCGCAAGCATCTGCAACTAAGAGAAAAGTATTAAGAATAAATTCTAACCATAGCATTAAACTTTTGGATCCAATCGGTCTCTTACGGAATAGCGCATAAACTACGGTTTAAGCTTCTGTCACTCTGGCAACCCATCATCTAATAACTACTCCACAATGCATTCCCTTAGGCCCAAATATGGTGAAGTGTCATGTAGTCGATGTTCACATGACACCACTAAGGGAATCACAACATACATAATATCAAAATATCGAACACATATAAAATTCACATGATTACTTGCAACAAGATTTCTCCCGTGACCTCAAGAAGAAAAGTAACTACTCACAAATGATAATCATGCTCATAATCAGGGGGGTATTAAATAGCATATTGGATCTGAACATATAATCTTCCACCAAATAAACCATATAGCAATCAACTACAAGATGTAATCAACACTACTAGTCACCCACAAGTACCAATCTATAGTTCCGGTACAAAGATTAAACACAAGAGGTGAACTAGGTTTTGAGAGGAGATGGTGTTGTTGAAGATGTTGATGGAGATTGCCCTCCCCAAGATGGGAGAGTTGTTGGTGATGATGATGACGATGATTTCCCCTTCCAGGAGGGAACTTCCCCCGGCGGAATCGATCCGCCGGAGGGCAAAAGTGCTCCTGCCCAAGTTTCGCCTCGAGACGGCGGCGCTTCATCCCGAAAGTCCTTTCCTTATTTTTTTTTCTAGGTCAAAATGACTTATATACCAGAAGATGGGCACCGGAGGTGGGCTGGGCTGAGCACAACCCACCAGGGCGCGCCTGGGGCCCTAGCGCGCCCTGGTGTCTTGTGCTCACCAGGTGCCCCCCCCCCCCTCCGGTAGTTGTTTGCTCTAGTATTTTTCATATATTCCATAAAAATTCCTTGTGGAGTTTCAGCTCATTTGGAGTTGTGCAGAATAGGTAGCCTGACATAGCTTTTTCAGGTCCAGATTTCCAGCTGCCGGAATTATCCCTCTTTGTGTGAACCTTGCATATTAGGAGATAAAAGGCATTACAATTACTCCAAAAATCATTATTATGCATAAAAACATTATAAATAACAGTAGGTAAACATGATGCAAAATGGACGTATCAGACACAGGTTGGGCCAATGTGGGTCCACCCGTGTGGCCATATGTAGTGTTCCTCTAGCCATCTCTTGCTACTCTCATCTCGGTTTGTTCCAGTTGTCAATTGCCCAATCCACATAAGAGATCCATCCTCACTACCATATTTATCTTTACATACAACCTATCCACTTCATCAGTTTGCCATGTCATCGTTTTTCTTCAATTAGCACACCAAAGCGCAACCTTCTATCCCTAGAAATAAAAGTGAAAATCTCTTTTCTTGGCACCGTCCAAAGAATAATTACTCTAATCTCTTCGCCTTTCTGTCTCTTCACTCAATTCACCCTTCCCCTTCTCTCACCTCTCCACTCGATCGCCTTCCCCTTCACCCTTCCCCTGTCGCTCACCTCCCCTTCCGAGTCGAGTCAACATCTTCCATGGCATATGCAACATACACGACGTACGAACCATCCTCCACATCGGAGACACCTCCATCATCATCGACCAGTGCCGCGGCAGTTGGATGCCCTACCTTGTCCCCCACCTCCTGCTTGCATATCATGTCCGAACAACATTCAGATTTTAGACATAGCGCTTGAAGTCCGGCACGAAGCAGAAGTGCCTTTCCCGATCACCTCGTCTACGGCCTGGTCTGCTTCCTCCGGCAGGCCAGTGGTGCTCCATGCATCGACCGACGCCTCCGCGCTGGAAGTGTCCTAGAACTGCGATCATAAGAAACTGACTCCACATAAAACCCATATATACAGTATATGGAAACGATTCTGCAGGCGCACGTACCTAGAGATCGATGCTTGCACGACCCAGGTTTTCGAGAATGGCATGTACGACCGATCTGATCTGTTACTCAGTAACACACACAATGATCTGGTCCACGGATAAGGATGCCGTCCACGCGCTGCAGGACGCCCACTTCACCCGTTGGGCCCGCCAAACACGCACTATTCCATGTAGTATACGCGGCGTATCCTATTTTTCCATTGTTTCTACTGTTTAGTGTCGGACTGAATTCTTAGAATCCCAAGACAGGAACTCTCCATAGACGTGTCAATGATAGGTTGTGTATATGCTTTATATTTCACATGACGTTATGTAGGTCTACTTTTAAATCTCAACCATTAATTTTTATGGTTAACAAAAAATCAACGGATATAAGGCAATGACGTATGGAGAACCTTGAAAGCCTTCGTTTTTAATAATATTAGGTATTAGGCATAGAATAGCATATTAATGCATATACAACATCCAAAACAGATAATATAATAGCATGAAACAGTAAAAAATTACGGATACATTGAAGACGTATCACTTGCAGGATCCAAGTTCTAGTTGGGGCAATCACTATGGACGAGGAGGGGAGGAGATGCTGCGATGCCGATGCCAACTGTCGGGATCAAGCAGGTGAGGTGCGGCAGGCATATACCTGCTAGATCTTGTGGGCGGCGCCTCAACCTGCCCGGTCAATGGATAAGGGCACGTTTGGTTGCTCGCATTAAACCCGGTCAGGCCTGCGCGGGGTAAAATTAAGCTATTTGGTAACCTGCTTTCACTCTTTAACCCGCATAGCACGAAACTAAAACATCTCTCAGCCAGGCTCGCTAGGAACGACCGAATCGGCCGTTTCCAGCGAGGCAGGGTGAGGCGAACTACATCAGACACACGTGATGTGTCCCGTTGCACCAGAGTATACAACTAGTATTACACCATGTATGTGCTATCTTCTCCTACCTCCGTTAAACTCTCCCTAATCTCCTTTCTTCCTCTTGTCGCAAATAGCTTAACCATCGCGCAACACCCGGTCCCTCGTTCGGGCGGCGAAGTTGGCGGCGCCGCCGGCGATATCGAAGCCGATCCGGATCTTGCATGCGCTTAGGCGCAGCACATCGTCGACGAGGAACTTATGGCCGCCGCGTGGAGGGCCCGCCCAGCGGCGGTGATCGAGGCCCATGCCGGAGGCCGGTAGTAGGGCGCGGAGCCCGCAGCAGAGGCACCAGCGGCGGGGCAGCGGAGGCCAGCATGTGGGGGAGCCCCGTCCGCGCGTCGCGGCCGAGCGGGAGCGCGTGCTGGGTGGGGAAGAGCAGCAGCTCCCGGGGCAGGCCGCCCGGGAGGCGGGAACCGGAGGAGGAGGCGCCGCCGATCTCGCGCGTGATGGCGGTGACGTGCGCGGAGAGGTTGGAGGAGGCGGAGGAGATGCCGGTGGCTGGGTCGTGTCGGGGAGGGGGCGGGAAGAAGACGAGAAGGTTGGTGGAGAGGAGGGAGAGCAGCATCGGTGGGTAGAGGCAGGAGAGGGCCCGGCCGTGCCGGCGGCGGGCCGCCAGCAATTTCAAGGACACGGACCCCCATGGCGCGCGTCGTGGGCTCCGGTGCTCCCCGGAGCGAGTTAGATCAATTCATCGTTTGTTCACCTAAATCTGGTGGTACTATTTCTAATTCAGAGCACACTCTTGTATTGATTCATCTTTAGCTTGATGTGTACTTTGCACATCTGCAACTCTGGCGAATCAGAGGCCATAGCCGGCGGCCTTGGTGTCCTTGCAGCCACAGCCGAGCGCGAACCTCACGTTGCTGAACCGCTTCGTCGCCACCATTGTCCACCGCAATCGCTATGGCACTATGTAACTGTGTGTTATATGTAGCTGTCAACTTTTAATCATATCCAACGTGTGCAACCAAATAATGTGCACTCGTATGAGTACAATCAATGCGAGCAACCAAACATGATGCAAAGAGGCCTTGCTATAATGCAGGAAGAGGACATGCAGGTAATCAATCAACATACAGTTGATTTTTTGCTTGTATATGATCAACCAGGCTTAACTGAAACAAAGTACGCAAATGGACAAAAATTATGCAGATAATCAAACGCACCCTAAGAGATGCATTGTGTGCAGGTCTTGAGACACTTGTGCAGGCAGGGCTGTGCAGAGAGCTCCTCACTGGCACACGTGGGCAAGCCCAAGAAGGAGCCCCTGAGCTCGCGCACGATGCACGCTTCCATGAAAAATCCGGAAATCCCCATTCGCCGCTCGCTGCTGTAAACTGTTAGGCTACCGCACAGGGCAGTGATGCAAGCGACAAACATGGGCCGGCCAACTTCAAGATTTACACAGGTGTAGTCAACCGGTTTTAGGAACCTTCTTCTAGAAGGTTCCCTAAACCAGGTTTTTTTCTGTGTTCGTTCCTTTTCGGTTTTTTGGTTTTCTATTCTGTTTTATTTTTCATTTTTTCGTTTTATTTCTTTTTCGTGATTCCATTTTCCTTTTTCTGTTTGTTTCACAAAACTGTACAAAAATTTCAATAAAGATTGCATTTTTCAAAAAATTATTTAAAGTTTCAAAAACTATGCTTGTTTTCAATTTTTGTTTGTAAATTTATAAAATATTAGAATTCAAAATATGTTCGCATGTTTGAAAATATGTTCACAAACTTAAATATCGTTCTGGTTGTCAAATTTTTACAGAAATTTAAAAATTGTTCAATTTTTAAAAAAATATAATTTCCAAATTTATGTTCAATCTTTTAGAAATTTTTCCTGTTTTCAAATTTTTGTTCAGAAATTTCATAAATTTTCAATTTCAAAAATTGTTCACTTAATTTTGAAAAATGTTCTAAATTTCAAAAAGTGTTCACCTTTTTAAATTTTGTTCACAAACTACGAAATGTTTGGTTTCAAAAATATGTTCCTGTTTTCAAAATTTGTTCAAAATGTTGAAAATATTAATATTTTAAAATTTGTTGACAAATTCAAAAAATGTTCGTGTTTCAAAATTTTATTCGCAACTTAGAAATTGCTCAGGAATTTTAAAAAATGTTCCCATTTTCAATATTGTTCACAAAATTCAGAAAATGTTCCCGTTTTCATAATTTTTTCACAAATTCAGAAAACATGTTCTTGTTTTCAAAACTTGTTCAAAAATTCAAAAAATGTTCAGGGAAGTTCGTAAAGGTTTGTGTCTTGTAAAAAATGTTCATAATTTCAAAAAATGTATGCAATATTCGACAAATGTTCTAGTTTATAAAAACACAAATTCAAATGATTTTGTTTTCAAAATTTGTTCACAAATTCAAAAATATTGGGGAATTTTGTGAATGTCTGCATTTCCAAAAAAATGTTTGCAATTTTCAGAAATTTTCGCAACTTCAGAAAAGGTCTGGGGAATTTCATAAAATGCCCTGTCGAAAAAATTGTTCATAATTTTGAAAATGATTCTTGTTTTTCAAATAATGTTCCTCTTGTCAAAATTCCTTCGCAAATTCAAAGATATTCATGAGTTCAAGATTTTGTTCGCACATTAAAAGAATGTTAGGGAATTTCATAAGATGTTCATGTTTTGAAAAGAAAATAATAATTTAGGAAAATGATTGCATTTTTCAATTGCATTTTTCATATTTTGGACGTGGTTGACTCTCTGCATGTCGTGTGTTCGATCCTCTAGTTCACATAATTTTTTGGGGATTTTTTTGAATGAGTGTTTAAGTTGTGTCACAGTCGCTCGTTCTTTAAGTTTCGGCCTGCAATTTTTTCGTTAAAGTGAGCTTGCTGCAGTGGTAGCAGCGCGCCCGCATGTTCTGCTGGTCCCGGGTTTGAATCCCCCGGTTTTTATTGGTTTTCGAAACCTTCTAGAGGGTTTTCTGAACCGAGTTTTTTTGGTTTTTCTATTTGTTTTTATTTTTTCTATTTTTTGGTTTTCTGTTTCTTTCTTTTCTCTTTTTCCCTTTTCTGTTTATTTTCTTTCCTTTTTATTTTATTTAAAAATATGTTCACAAATTAAAAAATGTTTGAATTTCGGAAAAAATACAGGAATTTCAAAAAATGTTCCTGTATTTTAAAAAAACATTGATTTAAAAATGTTCTTGTTTCAAAAAAATTCTGGAATGGCAAAAAATGTTCACAGTTGCAAATTTAGTCTGAAATTCAAAAAATGTTCACGTTTCAAAAAGTGTTCAAGAATTTCAGAAAATGTTCACCTTTGCAAACTTTTTGTTAGATGTCCCATGGAATGATTCATTTTTAAATATTTTTTCATAAATTCAAAAAATGTTCGCGGTTTCAAATTTTTATTTGGAATGTCATGAAATATTCTATTTTTAAAATATTTGTTCACAAATTCAAAAGTAAATTCATGGTTTGAAAATTTTGATCGGAATTTCATAATTTGTTCACAACTTCAAAAGAGGTTCAAGTTTTAAAACAAAACTTTCTGCAATTTCAATTTTTCTCGCATATGCAAAAAAATATTCCTGTTTAGGAAAATTTGTTCAGAAATTCACGCATTTTTCGAAATATACACTTTCAGTAGAAATGTACACCTTTTTGTTAGATGATGACTATAGTAACTAATTCCGGTTGGATATAGTGCATCAGTCTGGTTGTACAGTCATGCTATTATTAATGTGCGTTGTTCTATTGCATGGGACGCTAGTCAGCTGGAGTGGCCAGAAGCGCTCAGTCGCAATTTGCTGGTCGCTAGTTTGACTCCTTGCATTGCGCCTTTTTTTGCTTCCTTTTTCTTCCCACAGAACAGCTCGATGGGCCGGCCAGTCAGGTTGCCTCCCTGTGCGTGGCGGCGCAATTTAAGGAGAATCCTATTTAGCGCTGCAGACGCCCGTTAATGTGTATTCTGCACTTTCTTCCTTTCCATTTTGTAGATGCAAAAAAAGAAGCGACACAGCGAGGAATCGAACTCCCGACCTCCACTACGAGGTAGCAGAGAGTAAACACCGCGCCACCATGCCCGACCTATTGACTAACATCCTTATACGTCTTTTCTTATTTCTTCTTTCATTTTACCTTCTTTATTCTTTTTTTTGTTTTTTGTTTTTGTTTTTGTTTTTTCTTTTTTCATTTTCTTCTTCCTGGCTTGATGATTTTTTTACAATTCGTGAACTTTTTCTTCAAATCGATGAACATTTTTTAAAATTGGCTGAATTTTTTTCAAATTCAATGAACTTTTTCCAAATTCGATGACTTTTTAAAATTTTAATGATTTTTTTCAAATTCGATGAACTTTTTCCAAATTGGATGAACTTTTTTCAAATTTGTATTTTTTTTGAAAATTCATGAACTTTTTTCCCATTTCTATGATTTATTTTTAAATCTATGAATATATTTTTCAAATTTGATGAACACTTTTTGAAAATCAATGAACTTTTCAAGTTTGTGAACTTTTCTTAAAAAATGATGAACTTTTTCCAAAATTCAGTAACTTATTCTAATCTCGATTTTTTCCCAAAAAACTGACACAATACAGTACATGGTTATGTGCAACAAATATCATTGCGACCATGTTATTTATTGTTTCACGCTGTTTATAATTGCTCAAGGCCAGTGGCTCCAGTGGTTGGCGAGTTTTGATGTGGAGCGAACTGCGTGAGTTTGAATCCCGTTAGTAGCTACTCCCTCCGTCTCATAATGTAAGACGTTTTTTGACACTACACTAGTGTCAAAAAGTGTCTTACATTATGGGACGGTGAGATTACTTTTTTGGAGGGATTTTCTGCGCTAATTTACTGTTTGACGCATTTCGTGGGCCGGCCCAACCTGCAGGGCGTGTGGGCACCGTTTCTCCTAGCCGGCGCTTAAGGCGCCGACTAGGAGTTCCCCGCTTCCCTGCCTTTCCCTGCTCGATTGTTTCCTTTACTGATGAAAAAGGAAATAAGCTCCATCGTTTCGTGGTTGACTGGTAGTGGTAGACCGGTCAATCATTGGCCATTGACTTTTAAAAAAAAATCAAAAAATAGAATTCAAAAATAAAATGCTCACGGACTCTAAAAAGTTCGCGGGTTTTCAAAGAATTTCCTCAAACTTTTAAAAAAGTTCACCGATTTGAAAAAACCCATGAATTAAAAAAGCAGTTATGGAAAACAGTTTGTTAATTTTAAAACAAGTTCAGCGATTTTTTTAAAAAATCGCTACTTTGAAAAAAGTTCATCGATTTTGAAAAAAAAGTATCTACTTTCAAGAAAAAAAGTTCACGAATTTCTTTCGCAATTTTTTTTCATGAATTTGAAAAAAGAAATTAAAAGGGAATAGGGGAAAAAACGAAGAAAGAAGAAGACGAAGTAGGATTTGGCGGCTGTGCAGCCTGGAGAGCTAACGCTTGTGATTTTCTGAAGGCCCAAATTGACACATGTAAGCTGACTAGTCACTAGTAGGCTACGGGCCTAATGCGTGGAGTTGGTTTGTTACTAGTTTTTTCGGTTTCTTCAGTCGTTTCGGTTAACAAAGTTTTTTTTAAGGAAAATCCTTCATGATGCACTTTATTTCGCTTTAAAAGGAGATACATCGTTTATTACATCAGAAACAATAAAAGTAGGTGGGGTATCATCCAAAAGACAGTAGAGTTTGAAATACTAGCATGCCTAGCTAAATTGTGTGCCACGTGATTTGCTTCTCAGTTGTAGTGTTGCAAGAAAATATCACCAATCCTCTGAGCTATTTGAAACCAATCTACAAGTATAGCCGCGTAAGGACACCAAACCTGAGTTGTGCCATTGAAAGCTTGAACAAGTTCCAAGGAATCCGATTCTACATTGACTGGAATATACCCCAAGTCTTCAATGGTGTTTAAGCCATGTTGTAGTGCTTTAGCTTCTGCTATTGCTACATCTAACAGGTGGTGAAGAGGCCAACATGCACCAGCTATGGCCTCGCCTTTATCATTTCGAATAACCGCTCTTACACCTCCTCTGCCTTTATTCTCAAGAGTGGCATCTACATTCAGCTTGTATACATCATTTGGTGGTTTTTATCCAAGTGAGTTCTTCTTGCTTGGTCCATGAATGCGCGCCTGCAAAATTGCTTGCTTGCTAGAGCTTAAAGTAAAAGATGTGTGAGGCAGCGGGGCTACAGATCCCCCTTAACAAACTCCCGTCGCTGCCACCATACATACCATGCCCTAACTGCAATCAGCTCTTTAAGACCAACATGACCAAGAATTGGTGATTTGTTACTAGTTCGACGCAGCAGCTCTTCAAACACAACGGATCTGGATCTATCTATACATGACACTTCTTCAATAATTTTTAGAAGACCCAGGGGAGCCCACAATTGCTTCACTCGTGCACAAGTAAACATCAAGTGTAAGACGTCCTCCAGACCCATAGAACATAATGGACATTGTGAAGTACGGATGTGCCCATAGAGAGCATTCCACACAAAAAAATCCACTTTACTCAGTACCTGCAACTTCCATGGAATTTCCCAAACTGGGTTCCGTGACGATGTACCTTGACCATCAGTACAGGTAAGTCTATGCCGGTGAGAATAATCCCATTCAACATAATATGCTGACCTAACCAAGAACGTGTATGACTTTATATAGTGCCATGCCACAAAATCTTCATCCATATGATCGCTAAGGGGTAAGAAGAATCCTGTCAACTTCAATAGGGTAAAAAATCTCGTATTAACACAGGGTTAAAACCGAACTGACCGAGCTAATTTCGGTTGTCTAGGCTTCAGTCCCGGTTTTTTTTCAGTTTGGAATTCGGTTCTCGGCTAAAATACCCACCCGTTGCCCCGGGGGTGAAGCAGCCAATGACCGGGCCAAGAGTTTCGTCTCCATTTTGGAAGTTTCGGCTCGATGTTTTGCATCGCTCCTCTAGCCTCTGATATGAGTTAGAATGCTGCTACACACACGGCAAACTCTGAACGATTTTCTAATGATGCAGCAATCAAGCCGTCCATGCGCAGAGCAAGCTTGGATAGCACCGTTCAATCTCCATCGTCCAAAGTTCAGACGGGTCTCTGTCGCCTGCACAGTAGTTTCGCATGAGTTGAATGGCAGAATTGTGAAACACAGGAATGTGAAAAACTCAGGAATCTGATGGGGCTCACAAAGCGAAACAGAGGATTACAAAAACATAGGAAAACCGCAAGAATAGTCATTTGGATGAAATGTAGGGGAAAAAACATAAGAAAAGCGCCTCGATCCTCCACGAGTAAGTCTAAAAATGAGGTTGGAGTGGATGTTCAAATTCCTATGAAATTGAAGCATAACGATCCATTCCATACGGATTTGGGTGCCATCATTCCTCGATCCAAAGGCAATCCTTAGGAAAAATTCCAAAGGATTGAAATCGTACAAAATTCCTGCAATCCAGGAGGGCCTTAAGTTACACTGAACTATTAGCATGTTCAGGAGGGCCTTAAGTTACTCTGATTGCTTGCGGTTTGTTTTGCTCATCCATGCGTGCCATAATAAGTGTGTGTCCCCATTATTCGCTGTGTGTCGCCAAGCTTCTCGTCGATGTTGGCGTGCACAGGTAACGCTCCCAAGAATCCTGCCATTGTCGGTTCTCTCCTCTCATGCAGTACTAACATCCAGGGGGGTTGGTTGGTTGGTTGGTTCATGTGAGTGTGAAGTGAATGTGATTCCCCCAGCCCCAGCCCCAGGCCCATGTGATGCAACATGTCCCAACTGTGCCTGCGATCACCAAATGATTTAGGGAGCGTTCGGTTCCTCTCCGCTCTCTTAACTCTGCTCCCGGAGCGGACCTCACTTTAACGGAGCTGCGAAGACCGAGCTCCACGGAGTGGAGGAGCAGAGAGATTACGAACGGGGCCTTAGTATCCTACTACTAGTAGGGCAGCTTTACTCCTCCTGCACCATCTTCTCTTTTCTTTCCTTTTAATGATGATGAGCTCTGTTCGTTGGTTGGACCGACCTGCTCAGGAGTCGGGACCATGAGATGCCATGCCGAAGCAGACACCCATTAGTTAGTTATCAGAATCACTGGCACTTCATTGTATAATGGATGCACAAGCAGAAGCATCATCGTGGAGCACAAGCCTGGATTAATAATATGCTAGCAGGATCTGGGTGTGAATACATTGATCCTGACCTTATTCATGATCTGGAGCGATGTGATGGGTAATTAACACAAGGCACTAGCAGAAGCAATTCAACATCCACAGTGAAATTCAGCAGTAAATATTCTCTCGTACCAAACACGTTTGGCAGTCTCAGTCTCATGATGATCTTACTCTTAACAAGTGAGCAGAGGGCGGAACAATCACTAATGATTTGGGTGTGGTGTGGGCAAACAACCCACGGTTACATTCTCCCTGCTCTACTTTATTCCTCGTCTCATCCTTTGGGTGAGAACATTACACTCATAACAACTCTAGGGGGAAGAAAAATAAACAAGAAATAATGATCAGAACATAGACCCTGAGGAGGGCGTTGCATCGCATGTGCCGCCTCTCACCCAAGGAGCAACAGGTTAACTTAGGAAGTGGGAGAGGGGAAGGATCTCTATGAACAAAACTTGGGCACCAACTCTGCCATGGATCTGCTGCCGGTCAGTCGAAGCTCGACGATCGACTCCATCTTCCCTGTAGGTACTCTTCCAGGGACGTGTTTGCCGTGATGAAGTCGTTGCTGCTCACCGAGGCGGAGTCGTCGTCCACGTCAAAGGCGAGATTGATGTACGACTGGATGTTGGTGCTGTTCTCCGGCGGTGGCGCGAGCGTGACGACGTCGTCTTCGTCACCATCGCTATCGTATGATAAACCGACATGAGATCTAGCCCACTTGAGAATGTCATTGTCGCCATCAAGTAGCTTCAAAACCTGATGTTTACAGATGGAAGCTTGTAAGATGGGAGTACAAAGGAAATGCACAACATGATAAATGGCGCAATCTATATGCATCACAGACGAAATCTCACCACTGTGATATGAGGACGGTGTTGAGGCGTCGGTCTGATGCAGAGCGAAGCAGCAAGTGTCATCCTCTCAATTTCATCGTTATGGCCTTCGGTAGGCAAGCTAGGATCTGCCAGTTGCGTGAGCTTTCCTCCTTGGATGATAGAATTCGCCTATACAACACAAACAACCAAATTCTCTGTTAAAACTACAGGAAGGAACCATTGTTTACAATAGATCAAGCAAATTTTTATTTTCAAACAAACAAGCAGCATGTGATCTGGGGTGTTGCATAGGGATGATGCACTTACCCACATAACTAGGCTCTCCTGGCCTTTCGGACAACCAGTGCACAGCGGTTTCCTGCCTGAGACGAGTTCAAGAAGAACAACACCAAAAGCAAAAACATCGATTTTGTCGTTCACCTTGCCATGCATGAAGTATTCAGGAGCCAAGTACCTGGGGGAAGGTATGTATACATACATCAGTAAAGCAAATGTTGCAGCAGAGCATAAAAAAGGGAAAGCTAGTGTGCACATGATCAGCTAGCTAACCCAAAAGTTCCTGCTACATCATTGCATGTGATCTGGGGTGTTGCATCAGCGGCCCAAAGCGCAAGGCCAAAGTCTGATAACTGCATCACACAAACGTAGATATCTTGATTCAGCTAATTTGATGCCGCACAAGAACTGAAGCATGTTGTGGAACAGGGTGATAGGTTTACCTTTGGCTCAAAATCCTCTGAGACGAGGATATTTGACGACTTGACATCCCTATGGATCACTGGGCGACTGTTGCCGTTACCATGGAGATAATCCAGTGCATGTGCAACACCTACCGCCACATTGAACCTCTCGGTCCAACCAAACATGCTTTTACATTCTTTCTCACCTACATCACGTTAACAATAAGATGAGTTTTTTCATGGAAACAGCACAAGGAGAAAACAGGTGACACAAGCTATGGAACATACCATGCAGTATTTCTTCTAGGCTGCCTCTTTGCAAGTATTCATATACCAATAGAAGATCATTGTTCTTGAAGGAGAAGCCAGTGATGGATATGATGTTCTTGTGAACGACGGAGCTGACAATCTCGATCTCTGATGTGAACTCCTTCAGTACCTCATCGGAATACTTCAGGATCTTCACTGCCAACTCCTTGCCATTTGTCAAACAACCTTTGTAGACTTGGCTCGTGCCACCTTGTCCAACTATACACTCTGCGCAAACAAGCACCTAATGGCTAAACATGACATGTCTAGGGAAGTGGGAATAATAGAAATCAATATGAAACACATACCAGATGAAAAATTGGAAGTGATATCTGCAAGCTCATTGTAACTGTACGAAGAATAAAGGGATAAGAATTTCTCTTTGAGTGAGATCAGCTCCTCTGGAATTTCTTTATCCAATTCCTCAATCACAACAGAAGTGCCTCCTGAATTGCTTCTGGAGGGGATAACTACCCTATCACGCAAGATACGACTGACATTGTTGGTTGAGTCTGGTCTCGTGGCTCTGTGTTCAACATGGACCGGCGAAACAGCTGAATACCTGCTCGGAAGCCGCATTGCCCACTGCACCACAGACATCTTGGGCTTGTCAGACAACGCATCCTGTCGGTTTGGCAATAACTTCTTCCTTAGGAATGGCCAGCCAGTTGCTACTTCTGGCGATTCACGTCGGCTAACCTTAACTGGAACCAATGCTAGCGAAACTTCCTTTGGCGATGTGTGAGACCTCATTGGCATGGTGACAGCCCGAGAAATGGACCTGTTATCCTTTATACATTCATCCTGAGATCTCTCTCCTATCAGGGAAGTCAAAAGCTTGCGGTAACTCCTCCTTGGAGTCTCGGCTGCATTCCAGTTACAGAGTTTAAGCATACTCATGGCAACCACAGACAGGGAAATGAACAAATGCAAGTGATATGGTTGACTGACTTACGTGCGCTAGTGCTATTGAATGGTTCTTCGCGTGCTGCAGCTCTTTGGTAAATAATCTTGCCATTGTTGACAGCAAGAACCGAGCAACTCGTGGGAACTCTCTTTGCACAGTACTTGGCAACTGAAGTGGAGGAGGATCTGATGGAAAGTTGAAAAGAAACAAGGACACTAATATGAGGAACAAACTAATTTGGACCAATTTAGCAACAAGGAATGGAGAATGTGCGAAATTCAGTACCCAAAAGACCGAGAATTCTTTGCGACACCGAGGATCAGATGCGCAGCACCACATGAAGCCGCCTCTTTAACCAGAGTTTTCCGGATAGACGATCCTGCGCAGACCTTGAGCTCCAAATTGATCTGCCGAAGGTAAGTGGAACAACAAAGCGATGAGAATTTTGAGGAGGAAAAACTTTAAAAGAGAGAGAGTTAATTTTGAGGCAAATTCCCGGTGGTAGGATCAAAGGGCTACAAAGTCCTGGTCCCTCAACCTCTTGCAGATTGACTTGACAAGCAGTGGCAGTAAAAATTTAATGGTTGGAGGTGAAAATTAAGAGGTGCCAAAAATTTCAAGCCGCCAAAACTGAATGAAAACACAAGAGTTGGACCACCCGGTAAGCTATTGTCAGCATCAAATGGTACCGAAGAGGTGGAAAGTTTTAAGTTTGAGACATAAAATTGGATGGCCTGCAAATTAATGACGGGTCAAATTGGCAGCTCTCCGTGACGAAAAAGGCAAGTGCTTTGATGAACCGCAGCCATTGAATAGGAATCCGGAAGTTACTCCCGCGAATAATAATAGATAAAGTAGCGGTAACAAAAAAATAGAGAGCGTTTTGGGAAGCAAGGAGGGAGGGACGGACCTGCTTGAGGTTGCAGAAGCCGTCGTACACGGCGAGCACCGTCGCGAGCGAATCCGCGGCCTTCCTCCTCTCCTCCAGCCCAGCCCCTCCTCCGCCTCCTGAACGAAAAGGCAGGAAAAGGGAGGAGATTAATCTCATGACAAGAGACAAGACCGAAGGAATTTTTTTCGCAACCACGGAACTCGAACTTGGTAAAAACTGACGGCGAGGAAATTAGAGACGCGGGCGACCGGCGGCGCTGGGCCGGGGAGAGAGAGGGGGGACGCACCGGCGGCGACGTGGAGGGCGACGACGCGGTCGCCGGCATTGGCGACCTTGACGAGCGCCCAGGTGAGGAGCTCGCGGCTGGCGGCGTCCCACCTGATCCCGACCGCCACCGTCCTGCCGCTGGCCTCCGGCGGCGCCTCGGGCGGCGGGCGGTGCCGGCGCGGCGTCGCGGCCTCGGAGTGCTGGCGCGCGCCGTCGGGGACGAGGAGCCTCATGGCGGGCGGCGGCGTCACGCTCCCTTCCGCCTCCGGCCGCTGCTTTTCGATTCGCGTTCCACTTGACTTGCCGCGGAGGACAGCGAGAGATGGGGGAGAGAGAGAGAGGAGCGTTGTGTTGTATCGGGGGGCGCGTGGGAGTGTGGGGAGGACGACGATCCCAGGGGGAGGGGGGCCCTGCGTTTTATGCGGCTTTTTTTTTTACTCTTTTTGTTTGCTGGGCCTTCGCGGTTAAGTAGAGGACAATCTTAACGGCGCTTAGAGACATGTTTAATTGGTTGCTATATTTCCGAACTGAGGTCGAGAAAATAGTGATTTACTATAACTGATCCTTATAAATCCATGCAGTTTATGGTGTCTACTCCTTCCATCCTTAAAAGAGCGTACTTCCAACAGTCAAACTCTTTTTACGTTTAACCATATTACACAATAATAGACCAACATTTATACCATCAAATTACATTAGATTCATGATAAAATATATTTTCATCACATACTACCTATTTGATTTCACAAGCATTGATATATTTTCTTACAAACTCGATCAAATTTTAAGATATTTTGACCCTCCAACAAAGTTGAAAGTACACCCTTTCAAGGACGGAGTGAGTACTATGAATACACGTGAAATTGAAATTTTAGTTGGTTATAAAGGATAAAATAGAAATTTTAGTAGTAATTTTTTTGCAGGGTATAATTGGGCAATGTCCATGAAGAATATGTTAACAATTTTTTTTGAAGGCTTTGTTAGCATCGTACAGGTTGCCTTGCCTGTGGATGGTTCCTTTTTGATAGAGTTGGGCGGCGGCGGCAGGCATGATCGTGCAGCGATATGATGGGTCCGTCATTTTTTGCAGCTTGTCGATTTGTGTTTAACTACAATGACGCCCTGAAGGTTGAAATCCGTGCAATCATGCATGGGATGGCTTTGGCGCTACAAGCCTACAACACTCTAGCTCGTCGTAATTGTCCAATCTGACTCCACGGAGACCTTATCATGTATTACTGGCGATGGACTTATTCGTTCGGCATACAGTCATCTTGTTGCAGAGATCAAAGCTTTAATGGTAGATATGGAGTTTATTCCTCATAAATAGTAGGGAACAAAATAGAGTTGTCGATTGTTTGGCGAATTATAGTCGAACGGAGTGTATCATGGCTATGTGGTTGCATCAAGGACCCCATATATGAAGAAACTTTTGCCTCTGACAGTAACTGCACTCATGAAATAAAATTCCCTTTACCCCGCATAAAAAATAACATTGTACATGTGTCAGATGGTTTGGTTCCTTGTGATGGAACTAGCCCACCAAGATTCAAGTCCTAAACTTGCTATTGGCGCTCGCATTTTTCTTTTATTATTTTAATCTTTTGGCAATGTTCGTTCGGTGGGAGGAGATGTTACCGTCGACTTCGAGGCGCCTATGATGACTTTGTCAATATCAAGATGTTGTGCCGGCTCAGTATTTCAAAGGCGCTCATACGAATAGGATGTGCGAGTGTGCTTTCATAGGGGTTAGTGTATATTAGCATCTACGATTGTACTGTGTTAAAAAAATTGAATATGTGTCAGGAAACTTAGTAAAAGAAATACATGCATAGGAGGAAAAATATGAAAAGCAATATACATCTAGATTAAGGGAGGACCAGGTCCATGTAATTTTGTTTGTAAAAATAAATAACATTTATGAGTTGAGCAAAACTTACAGAGTGAGTTGTTGTACAATATTTACTACTGTGCAATTCACTTTAAAATAAAATTCACCATGTGACTTTTATGCGGCTTGCACATGATCATATTCTAGAATCAAAATTTACAAACATATTTGAACTTGCTTGTTTTTCGTTTAGCATATAACCTTCGGAGAAATTTTATGATCCTTCCACTTACCTACCGAGCGGTAAGAGGAGAATTCAATTCTAGAGGTCAACTCGTTGAGGGTAAATTGGCTATAGTAAATGGTAAGTCTAACAAGTTTGAAAATAATTATAAATGAAATGTTTGCTCTTTTCAAATATAGAGATTTTCATACGCTATGTTTGCTTTTTTAAAACTAATGTTAGTTCAGTGTAGCACACGGCATGCATATGAATCTTGTTTTAAAGTATGCATAATTTTCTGTTTTACCACGTAATTGGTTGTACAAGAGATAGATTTCATATTTCTTAAAGATATGCTAAATGCATAAGCCATTTGTTGTATGTATTACAAATGTTATAAAATAGTTTCTCTCAACTGGATAATTAATTAGTAATACACATACTTTTTTGAAACCTTTAATGCACATACTTGGTATACTTACGTATAGCACCTAAAACTGTTGTTACAACTTTATATATTTATGCATGTGCTTTAATGCCATAGTTCACTTCCTTGTTTGTATGAGTACAAAAATACATATTAGACCTATACTAGCACAGTACTACTTATATATATTTTTAAACACAATACTTATAATACTTGCCACTTGGTCGGAAAAAATGAATGGTTCATAGTATTAATTTGGGAACATCATAAAACCCTATATGTTTCAATAAGTGTTTTCCGATTATTATTATTTTGACGGGAAGTGCTTTCCGATTTTTATGGTAGGTTGCTGGTGTCTACTAGCTGCTTTGGAAATTTCGGTTAGAATCGGATGAACCTCGGGGCGGGGGTGTCACACATGGGAAGATTCCTCACCCCACCCATATGCACGATATTACACTGTCTTGCTCCGTTGTTAATGGCTGTGTTGTGTGTGGCTTCGTACCCTGAGCCAGTGCACGCGGTATGGCGCTGACTTTGGCAAGCATGTGATGTGATGTCTCCAGGTTCGATGACATGAGAGTCAGGATGCCTGCATGCATGTGCGCCCGCCAAGGGTAAAAATGAAATGAAAAGAAAAACATCTCCTACTACATAAATCCAAACTTACTTAGGATTGAATCCAAATTCACTGGCACTGGAACTGAATCCTGGCCCCTTATTTGATCCGTACGTCCAGGTCTCTCTTGCATGTGTCTAGTTCTAGAGTCAAAGAAGAAGAAGAAGAAGAAGAAGAAGGCATTCTTGGTGAAAACCTTGGAGTTCGTTGTGCTTCTTGCTCTGTACTGCCGTCTCCCCGAAGTACCAATCAAATCTACTAGTAATAGCTAGGCCGCGGGGATGTCAATGTCCACTATCTTTATGTGAAGATTGATCCACACAATTATACACTACTAGTAGTAAACTTAGCCTACTACTACTACTAGTATATCTACTGCTGCTCGTACTAAACGTGGCTAGCTATATGTAATCTGGAGATGAGTTAACTTATTAATCCTCCTCCGCGGTTTGATCTGGCAATCCAGATACCATCTCGTGGAGGCCGGAGACGAGATGACGCGCGAGCCAGCTTGGACGGATCGATCCGGCGTAGTACAGCTAGCGTCACGTCACCGGCATCGGCATGCATCCCCTCCCCGTGAAGTGATCATGTGCGGCAACGCTCCATCCATCGGCCACGGAGAAGATCCACGGACAATGACGTCCAGAGATTACTCCACCCACGAGCGCGTGTTCTATCCAAATAGAGCAGCTTTTTTCCCGCGGTGTTCTCCTTGTCTAACCAACTAGTATTAACTAACTCGCCGGATCAAAAGAGCACCTTCCAATGTACCAACATATGGTTAGATGGTTAGAGAGATAGTGATATCCCCAGTCTAACAGAGTTCAAACCCTCTCGCATTATGTATGAATTTATTTCAGGATTTTCAACAATGCGCTTTTAGTGCGAGGAAATGTTCCCGTCGACGACGGGACGCCTATGACGACTTCATAAATCTCAAGATGATATGTCGGCTCATCTTTCAAACGTGCTCATAAAGATAGGATGCCATGTGTGCGTTCATATGAATGAGTGTATGTGCATATATATGAACGCTTGTGTCTATACTGTATTAAAAAAAATGAATCTACCAGGTTTGTTTACCATGGCGGTTGAGCCACTTTGATATAGGAATTTATAACCAGCGAGTGTTCGCTCGGATGGCATGGCAAAGGGAACGATTTTCATGGCAATTTATGTTGTCCGTGGACGGCAAATTTCTCAAGCAAGCATGGTGAATTCATCCAGTTCAATTTTCTTGTCAGGATATGTCATGCTTCATGAGGGATTTGCCATCCTCACAACACCTAAAATTTCCTATAAAACGTTTGTTTTGCCATGCCCTCCTAGTGAACGTCGGCACAATAAAAAAAATCTTAATGTATACTCCAATGAAGACTTCAACTCTTCTCTCGTGAATACAAAAATGAAAAGTTTATTACAGTCACAACACATGCATTAAGCGTTTAAATACTAAACACATGACCATTGAGAGGAGATTCCGCGTTTTTAATAACCACGAAAAGCTTGATCTTCATTTAGGTTGTAGATGTAACTTTTTCACCTTTCCTTTTGACGGCTCCTATCCCTAGACACCAGCCTGTATGTTTGTACTCCCTCTGTTTTTATTTAGTCCGCATATTAGCTTTGGTCAAAGTCAAGCTACGTAAATTTTGACAAAGTTTATAAATAAAAAGATTAACATATACAATAACAACTCAATACAATTAAGTTTATTATTGAATGTATTTTCACATCATATAGATTTCTAATGGTAAATGTTTATATTCTTTTCTATAAACTTGGTCCAACTTTATGAAGTTTGACTTCACTCAACTCTAATATGCAGAGTAAATAAAAACGGAGGGAGTATTTTGTATACACAAAATCTTCAAAGCCTTTTAGCATATCAGATCTGTTTATCTCCAGTACTATTAAATAAGCGAGTTGAGGTGGAAATATTATATCTCAGCCACATATCCACCATCCATCATGGACAGGACTGCCCCAATGTTTTATCACCTCAAATTCATATATTTACTACTTATTTTTTATCATCTTCACAACACAATCGTTGCACCTTAATTATACCTTCATTAGGAAAAAAATCATCACACCATATATCACATAATTGAAAAAGAAACATCAGCGATCATTTCCACAACATCTTAATCGAGATTAATTATACCTTAGCATGTAACTGAAAAACACATCAACCAAAAATCACGCGTCGCACATCTCTCACCACTGTATCTCCTCCCCTAAAACTGCCTCCACTCAGGTAAAAAATGTTAAGTTTCATTCACTAGCCAATGTATAATGTAACACCCCTTCTCACGTGTGACGGAGAAGACAAGTCAACACGTGCAACCGAAAGAGAATGACGGCACGCGAAACTCAAATATGACTCAAGAGGCCTATACATTTTTTTTAAGACGGGCGCCACCCCTTTCCATTACTCATCATAACGGAAATACAAAGTTCCAGTCGATCCACAATTAACGAAGATCACACGAACAAATGCAAAGACCTACCAACAACCAAAAGGAAACCGGAAAGGGAGCGCGAGCTCCGAGCACCACTGGGAAACCCACCACAAGCACCCGTCATCGGGCAGCTCATCGCGGGGCGAAAACCCAGTGACACTCAACTCCACCCACAAACCACATGCAGCAAACGAACCAACAGTATCAAACTCGAGGACACCGGCTCACGGCTGAGCAAACAAACACCCACACAGGAGTGAAAAATACGCAAAAGAACCAGGCAGCAGATCGGACCGGGATGAAGTCCTTATCACCAGAAGTCATCAGCTTCAATCCATCATCGCCCTGGTTGGAGCTGCACAAATTCTCATCATTGCCGACGTGTTTGTCTTGAGCATCTTGGCACCACGCTCCATTGCCTCCTTGTCAGCACCAGTCATCAAGCCTGCCCAGTATGTCAAAAAGCGACATGCAGAGTACACCACATTAAAAGGTGTTTTAAGTTGTTTATGCTCAAAAGTAACTTGGTTACGGCTGTTCCAGATAGCCCAGCATACGGCTGCCAGTCCAAAGGTATAGAATCTGGCTCCATCAGGTAAGAAAACATAGCACCAAGAAAAAAATTGCCAGATGTTATTCGGGCATAGGTCTGTGCCCAGCACACAGCCTATCGTTCTCCAGGCAACCCGAGCCACTGGACAAGTAAAGAATAGGTGCTGAGATGTTTCAATGCTCCTACAAAATGAACATCTAGGATTCCCAGGCCAGTTCCTTTTTTTCATAACCTCTCTAGTCAAAATGGCATCTTGAAACAATTGCCAAAGGAAAATCTGAATTTTTAGGGGTATCTTCGCTTTCCAGATCCACCTGTAATCACATCCTACCAGCTGCCTCTCCAGGTAACCATAAACTGATTTAGTAGTGAAAATTTTTCTTTTTCTTTCCGAGGGCCCAACAAACCTGGTCAGGTTCCGTAGACCCTGGCCAGTATCTAACCACCTCTCCCAGCTTTTTCCATTGATCTACTAGAGGAGGATGTAATTGTCTTCTAAAGAAATCATTGCCCACAAAGCTCTTAAAGCCAGCTACTGTAATCTCTTGATAATTACAAATCCCAAATAAGGCTGGGAATCGATCTTGCAAAGGGGGTTCCCCCATAATGGTGTCTTTCCACAACCTAGTAATATCTCCAGATTTCATCACCACTTCTCTTCCTGCCAAGTATGTCTCTTTAACTTTCAAAATGGCTTTCCAAATGGGGGAATCCCCAAATTTACACTTCACCAAGGAAACTGTGTCATTCTTAAGATATTTGGCCCAAACCACCTCTTGCCAAAGGCCATGTTGTGTCTCCAGCTTCCACCACCATTTGGTGAGGAGGCTGATATTTTGCTTATGAAGATCTTTGACTCCTAATCCCCCTTTGCTTTTGGATCTACAAATTCTACCATTTCACCAAGTGGTATCTTTTTCGACCACTTTTTTCCTGCCAAAAAAAACTTTTTTCTGTGCTTGTCCAATTTCTCAATAATTTTTTTAGGTATCATGAACATAGACATGTAGTAATATATGATACTAGTAAGGGAAGAATTCAGGAGTGTCAATCTTCCCCCAGAGGAGGCCGCGTTACTAATCCACGACTCGCAACATTTAAGGAATTTGTCATCCACAAAGCTCCAATCAAGAACTCGCAAAGTGGAGAAACTTACAGGCACTCCTAGATACCTCATAGGAAAGTGTCCAATCTGGCAATTGAATAGATCAGAGTAGAAAGTTAACAAATCATCATCTCCTCCTACACAGAGTATTTCACTCTTAAGGAAATTTATCTTAATCCCAGACATGAGTTCAAATATGTATAGTAAGAGTTTGAGGTTAATTGCCGCTTCTCTATCATGTTCAAAACAAATGACAATGTCATCAGCATACTGAAGGATAGCTACCCCCCATTAATCAAATCCGGGGCAAGGCCTGTCAGCAGGCCTTCATCTTGGGCGTTGCGGATCATTTTGGACAGGGCTTCAATAGCTATATTGAACAAAAAAGGTGAATGAGGGTCCCCCTACCTTACCCCTTTATGACTCTGGAAGTAGGGGCCAGTTTCATTATTCAGCTTGATACTAACAGTCCCATTTTAAAAAAAAAATTGAATCCAACCGCACCAGGTAGGGCCAAAGCCTCTAACCTTGTGACATTCCAACAGAAAGTCCCAGTTAATTTTATCATAGGCCTTTTCGAAGTCTAATTTCAGCACCACCCCGACCCTTTTTTTTGGTGCGTGTGATGAAGAACTTCGTGCAAAGTCAGTATGCCATCCATAATATTTCTGTGTTTAATAAATGCATTCTGATGCTTACTAATAAGCTTGTGAGCGAATATAGCCACTCTGTTATCCAAAACTTTTGTGATAAGTTTGTATGGGCAGCGAAGAAGGCAGATAGGCCTATATTGCTGAATTTTCTTGGCTCCACTTATCTTAGGGATTAGAGTAATGATACCATAGTTGAGACGGGCCACATCCAAAGAGTTGTTGTGAAAGGCCTCAAACAGGTGCATGATATCATTTTTCACAAAATTCCAGCAGTGTTTATAAAACTCTGCTGGAATGTTGTCCGGTCCAGGCGCACGATTACTATCCATGCTATCTAGGGCTTTTTTCACCTCCTCTTCTGTGAATGCGCCGGTTAGGATTATATTATCTTCTGCGTCTAGCTTTTCACTCTCAGGCCACATATCAGGGGATAATCTAAAAAGGTTTCCACTACCATGCCCAAAAAGCTCTTTATAGTAGGCTGTGGCATGAGCAAGAAGGTTGCCAGTTCCCTCAATCGTTATTTCTCCGTCAGTAAAGGACTGAATTGTGTTCTTACGTTTCTTCCCATTAGCTATTCGATGGTAGAAGGCTGTATTGAGATCACATTTTAATAGCCATCTTTCATTAGATTGTTACAGCCAGAACAATTCTTTATTGACCAGGATATCGTTCAGTTCAGCTTGCAAACTAACCTTTTTTCATATATCTTCGGATCGAGGGGGCCCTCTTCTTCCTCCTGTTCAATTTTTTCCAGCTCCGCTTTGATGCATTTCTTCCTTTTTCTATTATGCCCAAAGGTATGGAAACCCCACCCTTTAAAATATTTCTTAAGTCGCTTCAGTTTAATATTAAGAACATCAATAGGATCTGTAGCCCGAACTGGCTGTTCCCAAATTTTTTTGGCCGTAGGATAAAACTTTTCATCTCTCAATCAACTTAGTTCAAATCTGAACTCTCGTTGTCATGGGGTGTCAGGATTTTTCGCCCCCGAGGAAATTAAGAGAGGGTTATGATCAGATACGTCCCTTACCAGCTTACGGACTGTAACCAAAGGGAATAAATCTTCCCACTCAAAACTCATCAAAATTCTGTCAAGTTTCTCTAGGGTAGGGTGCTTTTGATTGTTAGTCCACGTGTATCTACCTCCACCCATGTGAATCTCTCTAAGACACAGAGAGTTAATAAGGGAGTTGAACTTGTCAACATAAGGCGATCGACTCATAGGTTTATTTTTATCATCATTACTTTGCAAGATATTAAAGTCACCCCCACTATATAAGGGACATGAATTCACGAGCACATTGAGGCAAGCTCAACAAGGAAGTCATCTTTACTGTCGTCATGAGCCGCCCCGTAAACTATAACGATCGCCCAAACACGATCGAGCTTAACATCATATAGGTTTGCCTGTAAACAGAATCTACCCGAGGTCCAGGATATTACTTCTAAGGTTTCCTTCCTGACACCACAAAGGATACCGCCTGCTTTACCATTTGAGGGTACCCAATTCCAATCAAAATTATTCATACGATCAATCTTTCTAAGATTTTTCGGGGGGAAGTTTTTTTTCATAGTTTCTTGAAGGCAAATGAAATCTAGGGAATGATCTTTGATTATATCAGAGAAGCATGAAGTCATTCCTTTCTTCCCCGCTCCTCTGCAATTCCAGAATAGACCATTCATTTAATAACAGTAGGTTTCTTTCCCTGTTTGGCATTCCTACCAGGAGGCAAGGTAGGGCTACCACTATATTTCTCAGGGGCTTTCCTGTTTCTTTGACTTCTAGTTACAGGTCTAGAGATAACCACATTAATTTTCTTTTCTCTCTTTTTTCTATACCGAACTACAGTAAAGGATTCCTCATCAACTTCATTTTCCTCACACCACCTCAGATCCAAAGGTGTCTGATCCCCCTTCCCATTAGTTAACATCAAGACATTATTTCTTTTATCATTGTCATCCTCCTTCCCCTCTTTGTATTCTTTGTTTCTAGCTTTTCCCAGTTCTTTAAGTATGTCAATGCTAGTAAAATCAGTATCAGGGATATTTATGCCCATCTTGGCAGCTCTAAGCATTAACATAGGATGGGATAACGATTCAAAGGAGTTGATGTTTTGGGAGTTACCTTCTAGATCCCTCTTTTTTGCCGCAGCAGCAGCTTTGACATCCACACGCTCCAGATTACTCTGCACATTCCTCAGACTGAAGCAAAGATTTTCTTCAGTAACAAGAGGGGGGGGGGGCAGGAATCACCTCTGTCTCAGGCGACTCCACCCTATAGTCACTGACCACCTTTAAACCAGAGTCATGTTGACCAATCACCTCCACCACCTGGGGAATTTTTTTAACCGCATCAGCATATGACTTAAATTCATTTTTATTGATTTTGTTCTCTGTCACCAAAGGATGCTGGCGGGGTGTACTTACTTTCTCTTTTTCTTCAAATTCATGTTCCATTGTATCAATGAGCAACATAGTATGGAGCGAATCATCAGATTCCATGCTCTCTTGTGACTCCCGAATCGGGTCAGGGACTTCTCTCTGGGGAATGGAGGGAGATTTCCTTCCAAGCCCAGTCGAAGAGCTGCCCATGTTAGCTCCAGGAGTCACGTTTTTCTTCTGATTTTTTTCATTGTCCCCATCTGTGTTAGGAGACACCATCATATGTTTTTTCACACGATTCGGATCCCTCACCAGAACTTGCTCCACCTCATAGAAGAAGTCATAAACGTGTCCCCTAAGACTGATTCGGCCACCCCTGGTATAGCATCCACATTTCTACACCCAATATTAACCCGAGCCAACGCTGGGCGGTGCAGAGTAGCAGAATCAATCTCTCGAGGCACACCCACCAACGATGCCACAAAAGCAAGGTTCCTCTCACTCCTTTTGTCTAAAGGCACATTGCTAATTTTCACCCAGGCTACCTCCATCAAACCCTTCGCTCCCACTGCAGAAGACCAAGGGGTAGCATGAATCGTGGCACCACTTGTTTTCAGAGTGACAGTTTTCACATAGCAGATTTGAGCAACAGCCCGTGGGTTAGGAAAACGCACCACAAATATCCCAGGGCCTATGGCATGAGCCGAGCAACGCCAACCCGTGGCCAAATAGTCCGAAAGATCTAACTCCATCTTCCTGGTCGACGTCTCTCCCTCAACTATAGTAACAATAATGTTGTTCGATCTCTCCTTAAGCTGACTAGCCGTACAGGAATCATGGATGTAATAGAACCCCTTCCCTTTGGCTTGAAAGGCGCACATCGGAGCAATACACTCCCAGGGAAGGAAAGCAACACATGCAGATGCAAGGTGTCCTAGCTTGTTACAGCGTTCACAGAAAACTTGAGGACATCGAGCAGGAATGTGTTCATGCGACTTGCAGATGGGCATGGAATAGGGTTTTTGGTAGGGTACACCTGATTCACATTCTGCTTTCCATGGGGACGACGGATTGGAGACGAGGTTTGATGCCCGCTCCCCGTGCCCTCAGATGAAGCCGCAGCCAATTTCTTCTCCACCCAAACGCCTCCGTCCTGGAGATCCTGGCGCTTTGTAGCGGCCGCAGCATCCCAACGCGAGTTGTCGTCCGAAGCAGATGCTGGAGTAGATGAAGCAGAGATGGCGCGGTCGCCACTGCCCTCGGTCCGCTTCCAGGAGAACTTGCTCTTGTCTCCACCGCGTCCGTAGCCGCGGCCGGAGTTCCTCCCCGCGCCGCGTCCCGCGCCGCCAACATCAGCGCCTTGACGCCGCTCTCCGAGGAAACCCCGCCCCGCATCAGTCGCCATGGGATGCGAGGCCACCACTTCTGCGAAGGATCTGCAATCTCCGCCTACCTTGCCTTCCCACCACCCCCAATCGCCTCCAGATCTCGATCTAGGGTTTTTAGCCGCCGTCCAGAAGTGGGCGAGGGCAGCGTCTAGGTCAAGGACTTGTGGAGGGGAGAGATTTATACGCCCGCCGTGCGCCCGCGGCTGCGAATGAAGGCTGGGATGCGAGCCCACGTGTCGCGCATCCGCCATGGATGGTGGGGGGGGTGGGAGGTCGGGCCCGCGATGTCGTGCAGTCGCACCCCCGTGTACCGATCCGTGTCGCACCCGTGCACCGCATCCGCCTGGCCCCATCCGCCGCAAATCCCGGCGATGGCCCCGTCGCCGGTGCACGGTCTCGAATCCTGGCAAAGTGACAAGGGAACGAGATCAAGTCACCTATATCGATGGATTCCCCCTCGCGGAGATAGCGAGCATCGACCACAACTCCACGCTCATCCATGAGGACGAGGCGCAGAGCCTCTCGTCGGAGGACGAGCTCCCCGTCGGCGAATCTAAGGGCCTGACTCACGAGATCTGCGGCATAGGAGACCCGCCATCGGACTTCACGTTCGCAGGAGTCCATGGGCTTAGGAGGGAGTGGGCTCCAATGCGATGTTCCAGCGATACCCGCCGGTCAACCGGACGTGACACACATGGCACCTCCTTGCCCCCCAAGAGGCCTATACATGGACACAAAAGGGGGCGGCAACAATTTTTTAGATAAATTGCGAAAGCCAGTACTTGAACTCAAGACCTCAATTAGCTCCAATACCATGTTAAGCTTCATGCACTAGCCAACGCAAACAAAAGTCCGAACTGATGAAAAGGGCTAGTGTAATCCACGTAAACCGTGTGCCCATGCTCGCGTCATCATCGACGAACCTGTGCCGGCGGCCTGCCATGCCTGCCCAGCTCTCTCCCATCACATGAGGCTCCCGACTCGACTGCTTGCACTATTCACTGATGGCCCAACACTCCTGCCGCGCCCGCCGGCCACCCCTAGCCGTGACCGGGCACACCCATCTATCGTGCCTACGACCTCTAGACTCACAGCACTTGCTTCTCCCCCTTGCCGCGACCGGACACGTCACGCAAAGCCGCTTCGGCCAGCATGTCTCAATCAAAACCTGCCAGGACTAGACACATCGTCCGCCTGTGTCCATAGCTCTTGTCCAGCTCGAGCAACACATGCCGGTCGCGCTCCTATTTGCTCTGCCCGCCCAGGTCCAGTTGCTTCATCGACGTCGGGTCACCGAACAAGAACATCCCATGTCCACCTGGCTATAAAGTTTATTTATTTTCTAAAGGTATGCATATGCTTTTTCAGAAAATGTTGTCTGTTTGTGTTTGTTCACCTTAGCTCTCTTTTTTCCCTTCCGTCTCAAAAACTTCTAGCATATTAGCTAATGTCATGTGCATTTTGTTACCTGTTTGATAGACCTACAATTGTCAGTTGTGTTGTGGATGCATTATGTTGACTTTATGTTGTTAATACATATTTGCTAATTACCCGTGAGCAGCGTAGCAGCGAGTCGACGGGTCGCGGCGGCGATAGTGGTTATTCAGCAGTCGAGGGAACTTGATATGTTTTTTCTTTTGTTTAGCGTGCTTTGTACTTTTGTTGTGGTCAATGGTCATCTTGGTAAGCTATAAAAAAAAGATTTGGGTCCTTTTGCCAAAAAAAATAGACTCCAAATATCCTCAGTCCGGAAATTCCGACATGTATTTCGGGACGGAGGGAGTATATTTTAATTTGGTGAGTCCTCAACAGGAAATACTAGTCTTAACAATTCAGACACTACACTTAAAAAGAAACCTGTAGATCAGTGTGGAACCGTGTCAGTGGAAATAAGCAAAAGCTAGCTAGATAAACCATAAGTAGATTGACTGAAATATACATTAAAGACGAGATCATTGATGATAATCCAATGCATATTGCTTAAAACGCCTTGTGCAATCGTAGATCAAACTGATAGTGACAACTTCACATTTTAAGCTGATGCTATATCTCAGATCCGGACCACGTTTCAAGATGCTATGAACAAGTGCCGTGCACGGCAACTTAACCGGTCGATGAATCAGACGGACAATTAATACGGATTTTGGTGAACTTTGTGCGTTGGAGTAGTTTCAGAGGTGTGCGTTTTATCAACCGCTCTAATTTGGCTTCTACGATCAGCCATGTGCGTGATGATTATCTTTCTCTAAACAAAGTGGCAGGAGCACAGTAGTAGCAGCAACGGCTGCTAATGGTATAGGTCTCCGCTCTCCAATGGAAGCTTCAACAGAGAAATAAAAAGGACCGTTCAATTCCATGCTGATTTCTTCGACTACCACGAGCGCACAGCCTCTCTCTCTTGGTTGATCAAATTAATAATCAACTCCCTTAAAAAAATTAACGAAGATCTCATTGGAAGGTATTATTGCATTTCGTTTTCAAAATTGAAAAGCGAGAATGATTACGTTGCCCTTTACTTGAAAACTTCCAAAAGGTAGTACGTACGGTTTTCCTATTCCTCATTTGAACAACACAAGCTAACATCCAACAACCCAGTAGAGAAAAAGAAAAGAAAAGAAAAACATCGTAGTGATCACGTTGCTCCTTCTATTGAATTTTGTATCTTTACTGAATTGACTGAATTTGGGTCATCCAGAACGACGGTCAAATCACTTTGGCCACCTTTGACACTTTGGTTTGATTGATGACAATGGTGGAAATTAACAAGAAAAATAATCTCCCAAGGAAGTGACAAAAATATCTCTTGGCTTTTGTCGGAAATTAAGTTACGCACACTGTACTTTAGCATATATGTTTAGTAACTCATTTTATGTTTTTTGCATGGCTCGTACATAGTCATGTTCGTTTTGGCCGAAATTTACAACATCTACAAACGGACTTGGTAATCCGGACCCTATACGCTCTTAAATCCATGCAAATTCATACACGCTCATCATACACATCAATGCCACACATAAATAACAAATGTTGGATATGAAAAATATATAGCTCTTACACAAATTTTATTTTAAGTGCACAACTCAAACATTAGCTTTTTGGTTTTCATTGTGGGTCATATATGCTTCACAAGATCATTGAGTAGGTGTGTGTGCACCTGATGATCTCCAAGACTCTGATGTATCTGTAGAAAGTTCATAAGCTAAGCTGCATCTTAATCTTTAGGGATTTGAATTTGTTCTCAGGTGCTTAAAAATCATTGGTTTGGGATCTACACTATCACCCTCATTCTCGACAATTATATTGTGTAAAATAACACATATGTCACGAGCTGCCACAAAGTTTATGATTCCCACATCATTGCAGCTCCACAAACAATTTTCCACGAGTTTGAATCACAAAAAACCAGGTCGTACAATGTGTCGAACACATAGAGCACAAAGCGAAGCCAGAGAGTTGTCGGACGTACTGCGGTGACGTCCAGGCCGACGACAAGGAAGGGAGAGAGGATTGTTGTGGCGGTACTGGCGACACAGAGGCAGGGAACGGCTGCGGAGTGACGAGACAGACGTCGCGAAGGAGGAAGAGAGGAGAGAGTAAATGGATATGGTAGGTCGAGGGGGTAGATTTGGTGCAGTTTGTGATGGGGTCGGCCTATCGGGTCCGACGTGCGGACGCGCCTGGAAGCCCCTATATTCGCTCCATATTTGGACATGATATGAGGGGTGCTGGTTAGCCCAGGCATTTGAGGCATTCATCTGGGTCGAATTTTTGTGACCGGGATGTTCGTCCGAGCGTTTAAGGCGTGTTTGGGGCGCCTGCCTATAGATGCTCTTACATGGACAAGTATCCACCCTTTGTCTATATTTATATACTTTTTCCTAATTTCTGATAACTCATACTACCTCCGTTTCTAAATACTCCCTCCGTTCCATAATGTAGTGCGTCCACGCATCCCGAGGTCTAAATTTGACCGCAAATTTAACCGACAAGACCGATTGCGGCGGGGTCAAAAATTATACCACTGAATTCGTATTTCGATATGAATTCAGTGATATAATTTTTGCTCCCGCTGCAGTTGGTCTCGTTTGTTAAATATATGGTTAAAGTTAGATTTCGGGAAACACCGACGCACTACATAGTGAAATGGAGGGAGTATAAGACATTTTGATAGTTTAATTTTAACTGTCGAAACATCTTATATTTAGGAACAAAGAGTTTAACTGATACGAATTCTAGACTTAGTTTGGCGTCACTCTTATTTAGGCTCCAACAAATTGGCTCCGTGACTACCGTGACCAGTACTATTCCACAGAGAGAAACAAACGAAGGACACCACCTACAACCTCACTACCTCAGCTAGCAAACTGGCCGCCATTCCTTTTCCTATGGACGTTTATAGTGGACACGGTCGCATCCAAAATCCCGTGATCCACACAGCGAAAGTGCTGGATCAACTTGTTCTTTCCATGAAGGCGAGAAAAGGGATCGCCATCTCCTAGTGACCTGTGATCATTTCGATCGTGAAGAATGTTCTTTAGCTCCCTCCCTAGTCCCTATAAAGGCAAAAGTAGCTATGGGTCAGAGATAAGAAGCATCGATTCCTTCCTTGAGTGGTGTTCCACGCACTTGCCGACCCATCGAGAAGTCATGACAAACAAGCTTGGGAACAAGAACGTGTATGCCTGAATAAAGATACAACGAATACACTCATGTGGGTTCGATCCTTCTTTTTAGGATGGTATTTTTCACCGATCCGAATGCTCAAGGATGTATCGTTCAAAAACATACTCTTTTTTTGCGGGTGTTCAAAAACATACTTAAAACCCGGTTGATATGCCTTTGTCGTGAGACAAGAAATTTGAATGCAGGACGATTCGAGTTGTTGTGCCACCACAACTCATATCATATCTTAGAGCATCTGCAATAGTTGAATTTTTTTCATGCACTGCTTGGCACACAATTAGCATCATGTGACCTAGTCTATTGCACTTTCACAATAGTTTATACTTCAGTT
>NC_041386.1:512332050-512333934 GCF_002162155.2 Triticum dicoccoides | reverse complement strand
GTAACATATTTTCTGAAGGAGAAAAGGAGATCCTTAAATTAAAAAATATTGTTTTCATTTGGCCCTCCCCAAGGTGCATATTTTCACTTTGCCCTCCCCTTTGATTCTCAGCTAGCTCCTCCATTGGCAGCCTATTGCATTTTCGGCAGCCGGTCCCTTATTTTCTTGCCGTTGAGATTGTATTTATATACACTCCCATCCCATACCCTTAAAAAGTGTTGCATTGTAATATAATTTGTGATATATCTATGCATATATATTTAGTGTCATAGATGTTGATGTTTTGGCAGGTTTGAGAAAGTTTGTTTAGCAACTAATATAAATGGACCTGCAACGAGACTAATAGAGAGTATATATCAAGATTAAGAGACTTCCAACTTCCCCTTGTTTACGTTGCTTGGAAAACATGCAATGCTAGCCGCCTAGCTAAGCCGACCGCAGAAATATGGCAGTAGTGTAGCATTGAAGCTTGCAACGGCTTGGTCAACTCACTCGGCATCATCGATTTTTACAGACCGAGGACCACGATTTGGGCTCGCCCGGCTATATCCACACCTTGTTTTTGAATTTCAAGGAGACAAAGGTGACATAATTTCCATCTACAAGCTTCCCCGGTCATTTACAAACTTCGCCGCCTGCCTATGCCGTACGCCTCAAGCCTCCACTGTTGCCAGATCCAGTGCTCGTGGGTTCGTAGGCGGTGCCAACCTCCGATGGCAGATGCAGCCCCGCCAACCACCTTCCGACGTGGTGACTCCGACCGGCGTTGGGATTGCTCAGCCTCAGGCCAGGGAGAAATTCTTGCTCGGCTTGCCGATGTTGGCAGCGGCGGCGCCTGCGGATGTCGTTTCCTTCTTGGAGGCATTGTCAAGGCTCTCGGCTGCGCCCCTCTTCGAGCTCAGGGGAAATTCTAGGTCTGGTTCCTCCGGACCGGATGGTGATGACGTCTCGGCGCCACGTCCTTCTTGAAGGCGCCATCTTGCTCGCTCGCGGTGTCTCCGGTTTTGGTTCTTGAGGTGTTGGTGCTCCTGTTGGTTCGGCGTTGCCGCTCTTGGTTCGGGCTTGGTAGGTTTTAGCTGTGGTGTTTTCTCTGTTCGGACCGAGCATCCCTATCTTTCTGCTCCAGGCATCATGTTCATGTCTGTCTGTCAACATGGCAATGGGTACCTGCAACCCGTGAACCCGACGGGTAAAAACCCTATTAAGGTAAGGATTTGGGAAAAATAAATACCCATGGGTTTACAAATGGGAAAAAAATTGTACCCATCGGGTAAGCCGGGTACGGGTACGGAAGGCAATACTCATACCCGTGTACCCGCCTAAAATTAATTAAGTTAATTATTTTATTTTTATTTTATATTAACGTTCTCAGGGGCGCGGGCCCCGTTTGACAGTGGCCCAGAGGCCATAGCGATTCGGGCCAAAGGGCGCCAGGAGCGGGCGCCTGCCCGCAGTGAGCACGACAGGGCGAGGCCAGTGGCCGGGACGGCCTGCCGGCGGCGCGCACGGCCGCGCGTGGAGGGGGACTGACCTTGGCCGAGCCACATGGGCGCGGCCCCGGTGCGCTGGTCGCGGCGATGGCTGGGTCCAGCAGGGAGGCGAGCGGGGCATGTGCGGGAGGGGGCAGGAGTGGCATATTAGGGGCCTTAGTGGCCGCGAGCGGGAAGGGCAGGGGAGGCGGTAGCGGCCCGTCTACGCAGGCAGGGGCACGGATGTGGCCGGCGCGCGGGGCGGCTGCGGGCGTCAGTGGCCCAGCAGGGCGCAGCGGCGCGGGCGAACAGGGCGGGTCGCGGCGGTGATGCCGAGCACGGAGCATAGCGCGCGCAAGGAGCGGACGAGCGCTCGTTCGCGTGGGCGCGTGCAGGAGCGAAGGAGAGAGGAGGG
>NC_041386.1:512264410-512331655 GCF_002162155.2 Triticum dicoccoides | reverse complement strand
AGAGGTGACGGGCCGGGAGGACGAGGGGGGCGGGGCCGACGAGGCGACGACCGCGGGGTCGGCCCCGATCCGATCTGGATCGGGGGAGTGGGAGAGATGAGGGAGTGAGGGGGAGTGGGTTAGTTCGGTTAGGGTTTCGGGGTGGAGTGAGGGTTATGGGGAGTGGGGGTGGGCCGGCTAGGTTAGTGGGCCGGCCGGTTGGCTAGGCCGTGGCCCTTGTTTTATTTTTTTGTTAGTTTGTTTTTCTGCCTTTTGCCTTTTTTATATTTATTCTTTCATGTTTTACTTCAGTTACATTTATTTTAGTTATAGCAAAATATACACTTAGCACCTAAATTAGTTTTTCAACTTAGACCACGGTCACAAAAAGGTTTAACCCCCAAATAAAATTAGTTTAGTATTTTATAAAATCCAAGAGGCATTTATCTAGTTGTTTTAGCTACCGCTTAAACCATTTTAGTGCATTCAAACATTTTATAAAAGTGTGGTTTCTTCACCTTAATTACCTGTGCATTATTTGTCACCGTTTGTACATTTTAGTTTTGACATTTGAAAACTTTACTAGTTTGACTTTATTTTAAATTTGAAATTCTGAATCGGTTTTGAACTACGCGTGATTAACAACAATGATCGATGTGACATGGCATCGTTTGGTGAGAGTTACTGCAGCTTAATTACCCGGACGTCACATGGGATATGTGAACCGAGGGAGGGAGAGTGGGAGTCTCGGAGACGAGGTGCGACCTGCTGCAGTGGCTCTCGCCTGCCTAATAGCCAGGATGGGCTTGAGTTCATGGGCTCCAGCCTCCAAAACGTATAAACATATGTAGTCAATTTTTTTTGGGCCTAATTTTTGGGTATTCCCTAGAATTCCCAGGAAGACCACCAGCGCCGCCACTGCTATTATAGCGGAGACAAAACTAGTCATGTTATCTGATAGAGAGAAGGTAAATAGCATCTGCATATATAAACTAGAACCAAACATATCTAGAGCAGACAGTAGACCCAGAAACTGTGGCAGCACCTCAAACAGAAGAGCATGAACATGTACGGTACAACAGCAGAAGCACTGGTCTTGAGGTCAACATCCTCGCCGGCCATGTCGTCGACGAGGTTGTCGATGTCGGGGAAGAAGTCGTCGTTGGGGAAATGGTCGTCGGTGTCCGGAGCATCCGTGATGAACCGCTCAGTAGTCGCACGGGGCGCTCTCCAAAAACCTCGTCACCCTTCTCCTATACAGGTCTCAAAGAGGTGCGGTTCCGTTGGCCTACTGCCCCGATCTGCGGTGTACGCCCCAAGTTGGGATGGGGAAGATCATTGCAGCATCTCGGAGATTGGAACTCAGTGGGAGAGGAAGATGATCTTCTATTGTCTCTCTCTCTCTAGGAACGATCTCTCTTTTATAGGCACAAGAGAAGTAGGTCTCGGAGATTGGAACTCAGTGGGAGAGGAAGATGATCTTCTGTTGTGTCTCTCTCTAGGAACAACCTCTCTTTTATAGGCACAAGAGAAGTAGGTGAGAGGACAGCGACGGGAGGCGAAACGAAGAGAAGTTTTTCAACTTCTGTGTAATCTTTCATATACCAGTCGTGCGTGGAAATAATTTAGACATCGGCTTTGCTCATTCCCGCAACCCGCGGCGTGTCGTGGCGAAGCGTGGCGGGGCGGGCGACGGAGGAGGAGCGCGCATGAATGTCTTTTTTGTTCTCATGCTCATACATGTGGGGAAACAACCTCCTTTATAAGGAGGTCCAACTCCCACCAAACTAGCAATGCGGGACTAAACTTTGATTTCACCTCTTACCTTGCACAAATGGGCTGCATGGGCCTCTATGATTTATTAGGAATTTTTGAAATTGTTATTGGGCTAGCCCAAAATAGACAAAATTCCAGCAATCCCCCACCAGATCCCAGAGCAATACAAAATTTGCCTTTGGTTCCAAAACACTGTTTAATATACCGGTACTGCAGTGAAGATGTTAAGTTGAACTTCCACCTATAACTCTATGCTACACTAGTAAGCAACTTGAACAGTGGACTAGGCCTTGAACTGCAAGTTTTCTGCGAATCTAGCTTCACACAAAGCCTTGACCGATACTTGGCTACCGTGGGTCTTCCCCGCGGGTGGAGCATATGCGTCATACTCCGAGACCTTTCATGAGTTTACTAGAGAGCACCCTACTCTCATAGATTGCGACGTTTACCAATCAGACTCATATAGGTGTGTTCTTTAAAAGTTGTTTTGCAGGACAACATCTCTGCTTAAATGAGCCACCTAGAACACATTAAGATATACACCAACCTATCATGCAGATTAGGGGAGTATTGCATCTTCATGGAGTGGTATTGTGAATAGTAAGATACTCTCCTCTTAGTTGATCAACGGCTTGTCTTCCACATCTAATTCACCGGGTCTCCGATCACATAGACTAGGTTATCACTGTGAACAACTTATGTTGTGGGTCTCATACCCCTCTGATTTGATGCATTATCTATCATATTACGTGATAGACCCTTAGTAAAAGGATCTGCAAGATTTTTAGACGTTTGGATATAATCGAATGCAATAACTCTGGAGTTTTTCATTTTTCTGACAGACTTTAACCTTCTCTAAACGTGTCTTGATGACTTCATGTTATCCTTTGAGCTGCTCACTTTCATGATCACAGTTTAATTGTCGCAGTTCATAAGAATACTCGATACATGTTTCTCAACTGACAGGTTTCTCATAGTTTAAGCTAATACTATATCTCAGATCAGGACCACGTTTCAAGATGCTATGAACAAGTGTCGTGCATGGAAACTTAACCGGTCGATGAATCTGATGGACAATTAATACAGATTTTCTATGAACTTTGTGCGTTGGAGTAGTTTCAGCTTTGTGTGTTTTATCAACCACTCTAATCTAGCTTCTATGACCAGCCATGTGCGTGATGATCATCTTTCTATAAACAAGTAGTAGGAGTACCGTAGTAGTTGTATAAAATATAGAACCTACAATATTCGTTGTACTGGTCTGACCTTTGTGTAGGGTATATAACTATATATAGAATAAAATATGAGAGAAAGAGACTTGCAGTACAAAGCAAGTAATACATGGTTTAAACCTATTCGATCTCTACTCTTTATATCTATCTTTAAACCCAAACTATATTCTAACATCTCCCTTCGGTCGTAGCGAGAGCGAAGCAGACGATTGCAGCTGAATTTGAAGTCTTGCACTTTCGTCGTCTTCTTCGCCGCGTCATCCTCAACTGCGTCTCTGATGGGTCGACACCTAGTGCGGTGGCTGCCTCCCCTTCTGGTGTCTTCCCTGTTTCTCCTGTATTCCCTCCCGCAGTCACAGCGAGAGCGTCGTGGACGCTAGTGACGATGTAGACACTGCTGACTGGTGTTGTCGCCGATGAGTTGCTCTAGACGTAGCCATTAATGTCGATGTTGAGGTAGCCAATCATGGTGATGTAGCCATGGTCGAGGTAGCCGATCATGGTGATGTAGCCATGGTCGAGGTAGTCGTGGTCGATAGTGTAGTCACTATGGATGATGAAACTGCACAAAGTCGGAGGCGCAAAAAAATGCGCTATGACGGAGCTGCTGACATGGACGATGCACCTTGCGGATGTCAGAGGGTGTTGTCGGGGACGAGTCCAGCAGTTTTGCCATGACCGGGGGAAGCCCATCGAGCACACATCGGTTTTGCCAGAACTTTGTAGCCGTGTAGGGGTAGTCACTATAGTGACGCCCTGTCGATGCAGTCGTCTTGCGTGGATGACGTGGTCAATGTCGTCGTCGTGACGCAGTCATTGCCGTCGTCGTGGTCGCGTCTTGCAGAAAAGTCCATCAGAAGACGCTAGGTGCCCATCTTGTGGACAAGGCAGCGGCGGTGTGTTGGCAAAGATGTTGGTGAAGACCACGTTGATGAAGTGTCGGCGATGACGTTGCAGTGACGTGTTGATGATGATCCGTCACTTGAAGGTGTTCATCGTGACGATAAGTATCGATGACGTGTCGTGCTGGAGAAGTCGATGAAGATTTTATCTCGTTCCACACCGATCTTGCGTGTGGACGGTGCATATTGAGATCGCTTCTCGTAGGCGTGCTCGACGAAGTATATTGGCTACAAAGCCTGGCGTAGTATAGCTTGATGTCGCGGTGCGTGGTCGATGCTTCGGCTCGGTGAAGGATTTGCTGGCCCCGGTCCTGCGACGCTCAGCTCGGTGTAGTCGGATATGCATCCCCGGGACTTGTACATGCACACGTAGTGGGGTTCCGTGATGCATCCATCACGCGGCTGGAGGTGCAGGCTCGTGCGTGGTGAAGACTTAGGTCGATGTAGATGTGTTACATGCAGCAGTCGGCGTCGTCTGTGTGGAGAGTTCGCCATCCCGTGTGTGATCGGGTACGTGCACATAGGGGATGTCGTTGTGGATCCCACGTGCCCGATGAAGTGCCTCGTGTGCAGACGGCTTGTTGTTGCAGGAGTCCATGTAGCAGGATGTGGAAGGCTTGGCGTAGAAGGCCTAAGCTAAACTCCACTTATTGACTTAGAAAATTAGTCAAGAGAAACCATCTGGAAGCGGATCCCCCTTCCCTCGCGTCGCTCCCGCGAGCGACCGAGGGGATAACCCTAGTCGCCGGCGCGCACCCCTTCTCCCCCTCCCTTCCATTGCCGCCGCCTGTCCGCGCCGCCGGGCAAAGCCCGGTGGGTGCTGACGGCGGCGGGGCCCTTTCTCTCCCCACTCGTGGAGGCTGGCGCGGGCGGGCTCTCCCGGCGGCGGCGCGGCTGCGCTCGGCGTTGGTGTGTGAAGCGACTGGCATGGCGAGGAGGGCTGGACGTGGGCGGGTGGCGTGCTTGTGCCTGAGACGGCGACGGCTCCGGCGCTGTCAGATCTGGCTCAAGACGGCGCGGGCTGCGGACGGCGCGGGCTGCAGGTGGCCACCTCTGTCGTGGCCGCGGCAGGTGGCGGTGGCTTCGCGGCAATTGGTGGTGGTGGTGCGGGCCGGAGGTTGGAGACGACGGCCGCATCGGCTCTCTCGGATTTGACCTCTCGGCGGCGCGGGCCGCGATGGCTAGGGCTGCGGGTGGCGGCCCTGACCGAGGCCCCCTCGGATGGTCGGGGTGGCAGCCGCGCAGCGACGGTGGCCATGGGGTGCGTGCCCGGCGGCTGCTGCGGTTGTGGCAGGTCGACTGCGGCTAGTTTTCCTGGCGTTGGCCCGTCTCATTGGCGTCCGTTAGCTTCTCTCACTGGAGGGCTGGCCTTTCCCGGCTGCGGTCCATCATCCGTCTCGCACCCGATGCCGTAGGACCGAGCTGGTCTCGCGCCCGGCAGCAGGACCGGCCTGTCCTGCGCCCGGCAGCAGGACCGGCCCGTCTCGCACCCGGCGGCAGGACTACGCTTGTCTCGCGCTCGGTGTAGCAGGACGGCTCGATGGAGGCTCGTTGTGGCCGGCCTATTGGGTCTCGGCATTAGGACCGGCCATGGGTGTGAAAGGCGGAACCTTTTCATCCGTCTCTGCGGTGGGGGTAGCGGCGGGGCTCGGGGGACTTGGTGTCAAGGTCTTGGATTTTGGGGCGGCGGCCCTGGTGGTGGTGGGGCGGTGCTCATGGGCAGAGCTCGTGCCTCGGTGCTGCCCGGCTGCCACGGCCGTGTGGGCGGCGTGGTAGCCGGGGTGTGGCGTTCGGTGGTGGTGGATGTTGGCCGGTGTGAAAACCGACTCTATGTTCGGACGGACTGGCGACGACGAAGATCACTCCCTTCTTGAAGGCGTCGTTGCGGCTATCACTTCCCGTCGTGGTGCCCCAGGGGAAACCCTGATCCTCTGATCGGGCGGTGGCGACGCTTTGGTGCCGTATCCTTCCTGAAGGCACCGCTTTGGAGCCCACGGTTCGTCATATGTGGCTTCACTTCTTCGGATGATGCCCCCGACGGCTTGATGACCCACAAGTATAGTGGATCTATCGTAGTCCTTTCGATAAGTAAGAGTGTGAACCCAATGAGGAGCAGAAGGAAATGATAAGCGGTTTCCAGCAAGGTATTCTCTGCAAGTACTGAAATAAGTGGTAACAGATAGTTTTATGATAGGATAATTTGTAACGAGCAACAAGTAACAAAAGTAAATAAAGTGCAGCAAGGTGGCCCAATCCTTTTTGTAGCAAAGGACAAGCCTGGACAAACTCTTATATAGAGAAAAGCGCTCCCGAGGACACATGGAAATATCGTCAAGCTGGTTTTCATCACGCTCATATGATTCACGTTCGGTACTTTGATAATTTGGTATGTGGGTGGACCGGTGCTTGGATACTGCCCTTACTTGGACAAGCATCCCACTTATGATTAACCTCTATTGCAAGCATCCGCAAGTACAACAAAAGTATTAAGGTAAACCTAACCATAGCATGAAACATATGGATTCAAATCAGCCCCTAACGAAGCAACGCATAAACTAGGGTTTAAGCTTCTGTCACTTTAGCAACCCATCATCTACTTATTACTCCCCAATGCCTTCCTCTAGGTTCAAACAATGGTGAAGTGTCATGTAGTCGATGTTCACATAACACCACTAGAGGAGAGACAACATACATCTCATCAAAATATCGAACGAATACCAAATTCACATGACTACTAATAGCAAGACTTCTCTCATGTCCTCGGGAACAAAAGTAACTACTCACAAAGCATAAACATGTTCATAATCAGAGGGGTATTAATATGCATATAGGATCTAAACATATAATTTTCCACCAATTAAACCAACTAGCATCAACTACAAGGAGTAATTAACATTACTAGCAACCTACTAGCACCAATCCCGGACTTGGAGACAAGAATTGGATACAAGAGATGAACTAGGGTTTTGAGAGGAGATGGTGATGATGAAGATGTTGATGGAGATTGCCCTCTCCCGATGAGAGGAGCGTTGGTGATGACGATGGCGATGATTTCCTCCTCCTGGAGGGAAGTTTCCCCGGCAGAACAGCTCCGCCAGAGCCCTAGATTGGTTCCGCCAAGGTTCCGCCTCGTGGCGGCGGAGTTTCGTCCGAGAAAATGGCTTGTTATTTTTTTCCCATCGAAAGACTTCATATAGCAGAAGATGGCCACCGGAGGGTCACCAAGGGGCCCACGAGGTAGGGGGGCACGCCCAGGGGGGTAGGGCGCGCCCCCACCCTCGTGGGCAGGGTGTGCCCCCTGGTGAATTTCTTCCGCTGAGTATTTTTTATATATTCTGAAAACATCTTCCGTGAAGTTTCAGGACTTTTGGAGCTGTGCAGAATAGATCTCTAATATTTGCCCTTTTCCAGCCCAGAATCCCAGCTGCTGGCATTCTTCCTCTTTATGTAAACCTTGTAAAATAAGAGAGAATAGGCATAAGTATTGTGACATAATGTGTAATATCAGCCCATAATGCAATAATTATCGATATAAAAGCATGATGCAAAATGGACGTATCAACTCCCCCAAGCTTAGACCTCGCTTGTCCTCAAGCGAAAAGCTGAAATCGAAAAATATGTCCGCATGTTTAGAGATAGAGGTGTCGATAAAAATAAAATACGAACATGAGGGCATCATGATCATTCTTAGAACAGTAAATTATATAATTCTTGTCATATGATTTCTTATGCTAGAGTAATAATTCAATCACAATTTCAAGTATGAATAGTAAACTTCATTGAAAACTAACAAACTATAATCTCAGTCATTGGAGCAATTGCAATTTATCATAACATAGGAAAGAGTCAATATATAAGAGTTTTTCAGCAAGTCCACATACTCAACTATCATATAGTCTTTCACAATTGCTGACACTCACGCAATACTTATGGGTATGGAGTTTTAATCGAACACATAGAAAGATAGGGGCTTATAGTTTTGACTCCCAACGTCTTACCTTAACGGTAATGTCAACAATAATAGTTAATGAAAACTCACATCCAATTAGCCATATATACCAGGATCTTTCCAACATATTGTGCTTGCCAAAGGAATAAAATGTAAAAAGGAAAGGTGAAGATCACCATGACTCTTATGCAGGGTAGGAGATAAAAATAAAAGATAGGCCCTTCGCAGAGGGAAGTAGAGGTTGTCATGCGCTTTTATAGTTGGATGCACAAAATCTTAATGCGAAAGAATGTCACTTTATATTGCCACTTGTAATATGGACCTTTATTATGCAGTCTATCGCTTTTATTTCTTCCATATCACACGATCGTATAAATCTTATTTCTCCCACACTAATAAGTCAAACATATTTAGAGAGCAATTTTTATTGCTTGCACTGATGACAACTTACTTAGAGGATCTTACTCAATCCATAGGTAGGTATAGTGGACTCTAATGGCAAAACTGGTTTAAGGGTATTTGGAAGCACAAGTAGTATCTCTACTTGGTGCGATGAATTTGGCTAGCACGAGGGGGAAAGGCAAGATCAACCATGTTGGATGATCCATGACAATATAATTTATCTCAAATGTAAGAAAACATAACCCATTACGTTGTCTTCCTTGTCCAACATCAACTCTTTAGCATGTCATGTTTTAATGAGTGCTCACAATCATAAAAGATGTCCAAGATAGTATATCTATATGTGGAGACCTCTCTTTTTTATTACTTCCTATTAATTGCAACGATGACCAAAACTATGTGTGTCAACTCTCAACAACTTTTATTCATCATACTTTTTTCTATGTGAGCTCATTACTCTCCATGAGATCCGTATGATCTCTTTGTTTCTTTTTATTTCTTTCTCTTTTTTTCACTTAAGATCATGGCAAAAGAATCAAGCCCTTGACTCAACACTAATCTTTATTATATAGCTCACGGACTCGATTACATAGAGGAATTATAAAGCAAAACTCACAACTAGATCATACTAAGAACTTTTATTCTACTAGATCAAGATATTACCAAAAGGATCAAACTAAGAAAAACGGTAAAGATAAAAGTGATGGTGATACGATACCGGGCACTCCCCCAAGCTTGGTAGTTGCCAAGGGGAGTGCCCATACCAGATACTCAATTCTTATTTGTTGGTGGAGAAGATGATGGTTTTGTTGATGGCGTAGGATTCTTCCTTAATTTGTGCTTGAGGATATAATTTTGATCCCTTAGGTCCTCGATCTCCTGCTCCAGGCTCAGTATCTTTTTGCACAGTTTCTGCTTGTTTTCCTGCAAGAGGCAAAAAGGGATAAACTCAATCTTAGGTTTCTTTACCCTATCCGGAAGGCTTGACTTTTTGAACTCCACATGCATGTCCCTAGGTTGAGGTAGTGGGACTTCATCTTCATCTGAGCTCGTCTCCACCTTTCCCTTGGGTTCATAGTCCTCTTCTTCTTCCTTAGTCCAACCGCAATGCTCCACATCCCCATAGACCTTAGGATCTGCAAGGTAATCAGCCACATAGCTTTCTCCTTCCGAATCCTGGGACGACATGTTGCTCTGTCTGCAGCAGGACAGCTCAGAACAAAGACAAGAGATATTTGCGTGATACGAGAGTCAAAAACCCCGGGAGATTATATAATGAATTTTTACCGACCAAAATATGTGTCGTGTATGAAAACGGAGTCTGAAGAGCACACGAGGTGCCCACGAGGTAGGGGGCGCGCTCAGTAGGGTAGGGCGCGCCCTCCACCCTCGTGGAGCCCTTGTGTCCTTCCCGGACTGCTACTTACTTTTCTATTTATTCCAAAACGTAGAAATATTGCCTTAAAAACTGTTTTGGAGTCGGTTTACTTACCGTACCACATACATATTCCTTTTCGGAGTCTGAAATGTTTCGGAAAGTGTCCCTTATGTATTCCTTCGGGGTTACGGTTTCAATAATATTGGTTTCAACATTTATGGGATTACCTGAGATATAATGTTTGATTCTTTGACCGTTCACCACCTTCGTATTTGTGCCTTCGAAGTTGTTGATTTTTATGGCACCAGAACGATAGACCTCCTCGATAACGTAAGGACCTTCCCATTTAGAGAGAAGTTTTCTTGCAAAAAATCTTAAACGAGAGTTGTATAGCAATACATAATCACCTACATTAAACTCATGCTTTTGTATCCTTTTGTCATGCCATCTTTTAACTTTTTCTTTAAACAACTTGGCATTTTCATAGGCTTGGGTTCTCCATTCATCAAGTGAGCTAATATCAAATAACCTCTTCTCACCGGCAAGTTTGAAATCATAATTGAGTTCTTTAATAGCCCAATATGCTTTGTGTTCTAGTTCGAGAGGTAAGTGACATGCTTTTCTATAAACCATTTTATACGGAGACATACCCATAGGATTTTTATATGCAGTTCTATAGGCCCATAATGCATCATCAAGTTTCTTGGACCAATTTTTTCTAGATCTATTAACAGTCTTTTGCAAAATTAATTTGGCGCTCTATTATTCAATTCTACTTGACCACTAGACTGAGGATGATAAGGAGATGCAATTCTATGATTAACATCATATTTAGCAAGAATTTTACGGAAAGCACCATGAATAAAATGTGAACCACCATCAGTCATTAAATATCTAGGGACTCCAAATCTTGGAAAAATAACTTCTTTAAGCATTTTAATAGAAGTGTTATGATCAGCACTACTAGTTGGAATAGCTTCTACCCACTTAGTAACGTAATCAACAGCAACTAAAATATGTGTATATCCATTAGAGGAAGGAAAGGGTCCCATATAGTCAAAGCCTCAAACATCAAATGGTTCAATAACGAGTGAATAGTTCATAGGCATTTCTTGACGTCTACTAATATTACCAATTATTTGACATTCGTCACAAGCTAAGACAAACTTACGGGCATCCTTGAAGAGACTAGGCCAATAAAAACCAGATTGCAATACCTTATGTGCAGTTCTATCTCCAGCATGGTGTCCTCCATAAGCTTCAGAGTGACACTGGCGTAGGATCTATTCCTGTTCATGCTCAGGTACACAACGTCTAATAACACCATCTACTCCTTCTTTATAAAGATGTGGGTCATCCCAAAAGTAATGCCTCAAATAATAGAAGAACCTTTTCTTTTGCTGGTATGTGAAACTAGGTGGCATAAACTTAGCAACAATGTAATTAGCATAATCAGCATACCATGGAGCAGTATGAGAAGCATTTATGACATTTAATTTCTCATCATAAAAGCTATCATCAATAGGAAGTGGGTCATCAAGCACGTTTTCTAACCTAGACAAGTTGTCTGCAACGGGGTTCTCAGCTCCCTTTCTATCGACAATATGCAAATCAAATTCTTGTAGCAAGAGAACCCATCTAATAAGTCCAGGTTTAGCATCTTTCTTTTCCATAAGATACTTAATAGCAGCATGATCAGTGTGAATAGTTACTTTAGAATCAACAATATAAGGTGTGAACTTATGACAAGCAAATACAACTGCTAAGAATTCCTTTTTAGTAGTAGTATAATTTCTTTGAGCATTGTCTAGGGTTTTACCAGTACATTGAATAACATTTAATTTCTTATCAATTCTTTGTCCTAGAACATCACCTACAGCATAATCACTAGCATCACACATAACTTCAAAGGGTAAATTCCAATCAGGTGGCTGAACAATAGGTGTAGAGATCAATGCTTTCTTAAGTATTTCAAATGCTTTCTACACAATCATCATAAAAAAATGGTATATCTTTTTGTAATAAATTAGTCGGAGACCGAGAAATTTTTGAGAAGTCCTTAATGAACCTCCTATAAAATCTGGCATTACCAAGGAAACTTCTTATACCTTTGATGTCCATGGGACATGGCATCTTTTCAATAGCATCAACCTTGGCTTTATCAACTTCAATACCTCTTTCAGAAACTTTGTGCCCCAAGACAATACCTTCATTACCCATAAAGTGGCACTTTTCCCAATTCAAGACAAGATTAGTTTCTTTACATCTCTGCAAAACTCGATCAAGGTTGCTCAAGCAATCATCAAAAGAAGATCCATAGACAGAGAAATCGTCCATGAAAACCTCACAAATCTTTTCACAAAAGTCAGAGAATATAGCCATCATGCATCTTTGAAAGGTAGCAGGTGCATTACATAAACCAAAAGGCATACGTCTATAAGCAAAAGTACCAAAAGGGCATGTAAAAGTAGTCTTTGATTGACCTTTGGCTGACACAGGTATTTGAGAGAAACCAGAATAATCATCTAGAAAGCAAAAATGTGTATGTTTGGATAATTGATACGTCTCCAACGTATCTATAATTTTTGATTGCTCCATGCTATATTATCTACTGTTTTGGATGTTTATGGGCTTTATTATACACTTTTATATCATTTTGGGACTAACCTATTAACCCAGAGCCCAGTGCCAGTTTCTGTTTTTACCTTGTTTTAGGGTTTCGAAGAAAACGAAAACCAAATGGAGTCCAATTGACCTGAAACTTCACGGAACTAATTTTTGGAAGGAAAGAAGCCCAGAAGACTTGGAGTGCATGCCAGGGGACTTACGAGGAGGCCACGAGGCAGGGGGCGCGCCCACCCCCCTAGGGCGCACCCTCCACCCTCGTGGGCCCCTCGTGGCCCCCCTGACGTATTTCTTCCGCCTATATATCTCCATATACCCTAAAAACATCGGAGAGGACAATAGATCGGGAGTTCCGCCGCCAGAAGCCTCCATAGCCATCAAAAACCAATCTAGACCCTTTCTGGCACCCTGCCGGAGGGGGCAATCCCTCTCCGGTGGCCATGTTCATCATCCCGGTGCTCTCCATGACGAGGAGGGAGTAGTTCTCCCTCAGGGCTGAGGGTATGTACCAGTAGCTATGTGTTTGATCTCTCTCTCTCTCTCTCTCTCTCTCGTGTTCTTGAGGTGGTACGATCCTGATGTATCACGAGCTTTGCTATTATAGTTGGATCTTATGTTTCTTCTCCCTCTCTACTCTCTTGTAATGGATTGTGTTTCCCCTTTGAAGTTATCTTATCGGACTGAGTCTTTATAGATTTGAGAACACTTGATGTATGTCTTGCCGTGTGTATCTGTGGTGATAATGGGATACCACGTGATTCACTTGATGTATGTTTTGGTGATCAACTTGCGGGTTCCGCCCATGAACCTATGCATAGGGGTTGGCACACGTTTTCGTCGTGATTCTCCGGTAGGAACTTTGGGGCACTCTTTGAGGTTCTATGTGTTGGTTGAATAGAAGAATCTGAGATTGTGTGATGCATATCGTATAATCATACCCACGGATACTTGAGGTGACATTGGAGTATCTAGGTGACATTAGGGTTTTGGTTGATTTGTGTCTTAAGGTGTTATTCTAGTACGAACTCTAGGGCTGTTTGTGACACTTATAGGAATAGCCCAACGGATTGATTGGAAAGAATAACTTTGAGGTGGTTTCGTACCCTACCATAATCTCTTCGTTTGTTCTCCGCTATTAGTGACTTTGGAGTGACTCTTTGTTGCATGTTGAGGGATAGTTATGTGATCCAATTATGTTAGTATTGTTGAGGGAACTTGCACTAGCAAAAGTATGAACCCTAGGCCTTGTTTCAACGCATTGCAATACCGTTTACGCTCACTTTTATCATTAGTTACCTTGCTGTTTTTATATTTTCAGATTACGAAAACTATTATCTACCATCCATATACCACTTGTATCACCATCTCTTTGCCGAACTAGTGCACCTATACAATTTACCATTGTATTGGGTGTGTTCGGTGTTGGAAATATGCCCTAGAGTCAATAATAAAATGATTATTATTATATTTACTAGTTCATGATAATTGTCTATTGTTCATGCTATAATTGTGTCATCCGGAAATCATAATACATGTGTGAATACATAGACCATAACATGTCCCTAGTAAGCCTCTAGTTAACTAGCTCGTTGATCAATAGATAGTCACAGTTTCCTGACTATGGACATTGGATGTCATTGATAACGGGATCACATCATTAGGAGAATGATATGATGGACAAGACCCAATCATAAGCATAGCACAAGATCGTGTAGTTCGTCTGCTAGAGCTTTTCCAGTGTCAAGTATCATTTCCTTAGACCATGAGATCGTGTAACTCCTGGAAGCCGTAGGAGTGCTTTGGGTGTACCAAACGTCACAATATAACTGGGTGACTATAAAGGTATACTACAGGTATCCCCGAAAGTATCTGTTGGGTTAACACGGATCGAGACTGGAATTTGTCACTCCGTATGACGGAGAGGTATCTCTGGGCCCACTCGGTAATGCATCATCATAATGAGCTCAATGTGACCAAGTGTTTGGTCATGGGATCATGCATTACAGTACGAGTAAAGTGACTTGTCGGTAATGAGATTGAACGAGGTATTGGGATACCGATGATCGAATCTCGGGCAAGTAACGTACCGATTGACAAAGGGAATTGTATACGGGATTGATTGAATCCTCGACATCATGGTTCATCCGATGAGATCATCATGGAACATGTGGGAGCCAACATGGGTATCCAGATCCCGCTATTGGTTATTGACCGGAGAGTCGTCTCGGTCATGTCTGCATGTCTCCCGAACCCGTAGGGTCTACACACTTAAGGTTCGGTGACGCTAGGGTTGTAGAGATATTAGTATGCGGTAACCCGAAAGTTGTTCGGAGTCCCGGATGAGATCCCGGACATCACGAGGAGTTCCGAAATGGTCCGAAGGTGAAGATTTATATATAGGAAGTCAAGTTTCGGCCATCGGGAAGGTTTCGGGGGTAATCGGTATTGTACCGGGACCACCGGAAGGGTCCCGGAGGTCCACCAGGTGGGGCCACCTATCCCGGAGGGCCCCATGGGCTGAAGTGGGAGGGGGAACCAGCCCCTGGTGGGCTGGTGCGCCCCCATGGGCCTCCCCCTGCGCCTAGGGTTGGAAACCTTAGGGGTGGGGGCGCCCCACTTGGCTTGGGGGGTGTGGGAGTCCTGGATTAGGGGGTCTCTGGACAGTGGACTATCTCCATTGGCCGGACTATTAGACTATGAAGATACAAGATTGAAGACTTCGTCTCGTGTCCGGATGGGACTCTACTTGGCGTGGAAGGCAAGCTAGGCAATGCATATATGGATATCTCCTCCTTTGTAAACAACCGTGTGTAACCCTAACCCTCTCCGGTGTCTACATAAACCGAAGGTTTTTAGTCCGTAGGACAACAATCCCAACATACAATCATACCATAGGCTAGCTTCTAGGGTTTAGCCTCTCTGATCTCATGGTAGATCTACTCTTGTAACACCCATATAATCAATATCAATCAAGTAGGACGTAGGGTTTTACCTCCATCAAGAGGGCCCGAACCTGGGTAAAACTTCGTGTCCCTTGCCTCCTGTTACCATCCGGCCTAGACGCACAGTTCGGGACCCCCTACCCGAGATCCGCCGGTTTTGACACCGACATTGGTGCTTTCATTGAGAGTTCCTCTGTGTCGTCGCCGTTAGGCTTGATGGCTCGTACTATCATCGATAGCGATGCGGTCCAGGGTGAGACTTTTCTCGCCGGATAGATCTTCATATTCGGCGGCTTTGCACTGCAGGCTAATTCGCTTGGCCATCTGGAGTAGATTGAAAGCTATGCCCCTGGCCATCAGGTCAGATTTGGAAGTTTGAATTACACGACCAATATCCGTGGGGACTTGATCTTCGACGGATTCGAGCAACAGCTGGGCGCGCCGCACTGTCGCGATGGGTATGACCTAGCTCTGCCACCGGACGGTACTCCAGAGGCCACGCCCGCATCAGCTCCGACCCTTAGCTCGGAGCCAACTGCGCCGATCGAGAACGGGTGGCTAGACACCGCCTCAGGGGCTGCAGTCTCGACGGCAATCGAGCCAAACACCAACATAATCCTCTGCACAGCCCGTGACTCCAAGGTGTCGGACTCTCTTCCGGACCCCGAACCATCCGCGCCCCTGCCAATCGAATCTGAGTGGGCGCCGATCATGGAATTCACTGCTTCGGATATCTTTCAGCACTCGCCCTTCGGCGACATTCTGAATTCACTAAGGTCTCTCTCTTTGTCACGAGAGCCCTGGCCGGATTATGGCCAATAGGATTGGGATGCGGACGATGAAGAAATTCTACGCCCACCCACGACCCACTTTGTAGCTACTGTCAATGATTTAACCGACATGCTCGACTTCGACTCCGAAGACATCGACGGTATGTACGACGATGTAGGAGACGAACATGAACCAGCACCTACAGGGCACTGGACAGCCACCTTGTCGTATGACATATACATGGTGGATACACCCAATGAAGGCAATGGTGACAAGATAATGGAGGATGACCCCTCCAAGAAGCAACCCAAGCTCCGACGTCAGCGGCGCCGCTCTAAGTCCCGACAAAGCAAAAGTGGTGATACCGGCACAGGAGATAATAACACTCCGGATAGCGCCGAAGATAACAACAATCCCCTCCAGCAAGATTTAGCGCAGGAGGATGAAGGAGCCAGCTCTCCTGAGAGAGCGGCTGGCGGAGAGGAGGATGACAATTACATGCCCCCCTCCGAAGACGAGGCAATCCTTGGCGATGATGAATTTGCCATACCAGAGGATCCCGTCGAACAAGAGCGCTTCAAGCGCAGGCTTATGGCCACGACAAATAGCCTGAAGAAAAAATAGCAGCAGCTTCAAGCTGATCAAGATCTGCTAACTGACAAATGGACTAAGTCCTCGCGGCCGAGCAATATAAACTCGAGCGTCCCTCCAAGAGTTATCCAAGGCGCGGGTTACTTCCCCGACTGGAGGAAGAAGCATATGAAACGGCTGATCGGCCACCTCGTGGCCGCGATAGAGAGGCATTCCAGCCAAAAGCTCAGCCTCCACCCCAACGCCATTCAAATAAAAAGGCATGGGGAGATACGCCAGACCTGCGAGACATATTGGAGGACAAAGCAAAGCATTCAAGATCGATCTATGGATCACGAGGGTGCACCACTCTACGAGACGATAAACGTCACGCCGGATACAGTAAAAGCAAATCCGGCCGGGCTGAACACAGCGGGCAGGACCCGTTCGAGCTGCGTCGTGATATAGCCGAATACAGAGGCGCCGCACACCCCTTATGCTTCACAGACGAAGTAATGGAACATAAATTCCCATAAGGTTTCAAACCTGTCAACATTGAATCATACGACGACACTACAGACCCCGCGGGTATGGATTTAGGACTTCCTCCTCCACATCCACATGGCCCGCGGTGATGACTTACATGCCATCAAATACCTCCCACTAAAACTCAAAGGACCAGCGCTCCATTGGCTTAATAGCTTGCCAGCGGACTCCATTAGCTGTTGGGAAGATCTGGAAGCCGCATTCCTCGACAACTTTCAGGGCACTTATGTGCGACCACCAGACGCTGATGACTTGAGCCACATAATTCAGCAACCAAAAGAGTCGGCTAGGCAATTCTGGACTCGGTTCCTTACAAAGAAAAATCAAATCGCCGACTATCCGGATGCGGAGGCCTTAGTGGCTTTCAAGCACAACATCCGAGACGAGTGGCTAGCCCGACACCTTGGTCCGGAAAAGCCGAAATCTATGACAGCCCTCACGACGCTCATGACCCGCTTTTGTGCGGGACAAGACAACTGGTTGGCTCACAGTAATAACATATCAAAGAACCATGGTACCTCAGATACCAAGGACGGCAATAGCAGGTCATGTCACAACAAGCATAAGTGCCGCATTAACGGCGAAAGTACCGAGGATACGACAGTCAATGCCAGATTCAAAGGCTCTAAACCCGGTCAGCGGAAAAAGCCATTCAAACAAAGTACGCCGGGTCCGTCCAGCTTGGACCGTATATTCGATCACTCGTGTCAAATACACGGCACCCCAGACAAGCCAGCCAATCACACCAACAGGGATTGTTAGGTGTTCAAGCAGGCCGGCAAGTTAATTGCCGAAAACAAGGACAAGGGGCCGCATAGCGATGACAAGGAAGAACCTCGGCAGCCGCACACTGGAGGACAGAAGAGGTTTCCCCCGCAAGTGCGGACGGTGAACATGATATACACAACCCACATCCCCAAGAGGGAGCGGAAGCGTGCGCTCAGGGACGTATATGCTTTGGAGCCAGTCGCCCCAAAGTTCAACCCTTGGTCCTCCTGTCTGATCACCTTCGATCACAGGGACCACCCCACTAGTATCTGTCATGGCGGATTCGCCGCACTGGTCCTAGACCCAATCATCGATGGATTTCACCTCACTCAAGTCCTTATGAATGGCGGCAGCAGTCTGAACCTGCTTTATCAGGACACAGTGTGCAAAATGGGTATAGACCCCTCAAGGATCAAACCCACAAATACGACCTTTAAGGGCGTCATTCCAGGCGTAGAGGCCCACTGCAAAGGCTCAATTACACTGGAAGTGGTCTTCGGATCCCCGGATAACTTCCAAAGCAAAGAGTTAATCTTCGATATAGTCCCGTTCTGCAGTGGTTATCACGCGCTGCTCGGACGAACCGCATTTGCTAGATTCAATGCGGTACCACATTATGCATACCTCAAGATCAAGATGCCAGGACCTCGCGGAGTTATTACAGTTAATGGAAACACAGAGCGCTCTCTCCGAACAGAGGAGCACACCGCGACCCTTGCAACAGAAGCGCAAAGCAGCCTCTCAAGGCAATCTACCAGTTCGGCGTTTCAAAGCCCGGACACCTTCAAGCGCGCTCGGGGCAATCGGCAAACATACCGCCTGGCGCGATCTGAGTTCGTGTAGCAATACGGTGGCCACCCCAATCCCAGCCCAACGGCGTTGTTCATGCCGAGCGTACATAATTACGCATTAAAAATACCATGGGCACAGGTGGGGAGGGGGGCACAACTGCAGCACGCCCCAAAACACGACCAAAACCGCACTAGGGGCTTCCCGTTTGGCTATTTTTATTTTTTCAGGACTGTAATCTCTGGAAACAATGTTCGGCCGCTCTATTGCCGAACACATGATACAACAACCAAGGAGGCAGACAACTACGGAATTCCCAGGTGGATTACAGATTTCATATCATTCCTCAGCTCGCCCTTAGAAGGGACATAGTCCTACTCTTTTGCTTATTGCACTATCTGTATCACTCTGCTTTAATGCAATTTTTAATACACAATGCATGACATTACAACTATTATTGCATTTTTGCTATATATCAAGAGGGCCCGAACCTGGGTAAAACTTCGTGTCCCTTGCCTCCTCTTACCATCCGGCCTAGACGCATAGTTCAGGACCCCCTACCCGAGATCCGCCGGTTTTGACACCGACAGGGGGCAAGTTTCCCCCCTTGGCCGCCGCCCCCCTTGGAGATCCCATCTCCTAGGGCCGGCGCCCCCTAGGGGCCCTATATATAGTGGGGGGAGGGAGGGCAGCCGCACCAAGTCTTTGGCGCCTCCCTCTCCCCACGTAACACCTCTCTCTCTCTCTCGTTGGAGCTTGGCGAAGCCCTGCCGAGATCACCGCTGCTTCCACCACCACGCCGTCGTGCTGCTAGATCTCCATCCACCTCTCCTTCCCCTTGCTGGATCAAGAAGGAGGAGACGTCTTCCCAACCGTACGTGTGTTGAACACGGAGGTGTCGTCCGTTCGGTGCTAGGTCATCGGTGATTTGGATCACGACGAGTACGACTCCATCAACCCCGTTCTCTTGAACGCTTCCGCTCGCGATCTACAAGGGTATGTAGATGCAATCCCCTCTCCCTCATTGCTAGATGACTCCATAGATTGATCTTGGTGATGCGTAGAAAATTTTAAAATTCTGCTACGTTCCCCAACAGTGGCATCATGAGCTAGGTCTATGCGTAGTTTCTATGCACGAGTAGAACACAAGTTGTTGTGGGCGTTGATTTTGTCAATTTACTTGTCGTTACTAGTCTTATCTTGATTCGGCGGCATCGTGGGATGAAGCGGCCCGGACCGACCTTACACGTACGCTTACGTGAGACTGGTTCCATCGACTGACATGCACTAGTTGCATAAGGTGGCTAGCGGGTGTCTGTCTCTCTCACTTTAGTCGGATCGGATTCGATGAAAAGGGTCCTTATGAAGGGTAAATAGAAATTGGCATATCACATTGTGGTTTTGGCGTAGGTAAGAAACGTTCTTGCTAGAAACCTATAGCAGCCACGTAAAAACTTGCAGCAACAATTAGAGGACGTCTAACTTGTTTTTGCAGCATGTGCCATGTGATGTGATATGGCCAAAAGGATGTGATGAATGATATATGTGATGTATGAGATTGATCATGTTCTTGTAATAGGAATCACGACTTGCATGTCGATGAGTGTGACAACCGGCAGGAGCCATAGGAGTTGTCTTAATTTATTTATGACCTGCGTGTCAACATAAACGTCATGCAATTAGTTTACTTTATTGCTAAACCATTAGCCATAGTAGTAGAAGTAATAGATGACGAGACAACTTCATGAAGACACGATGATGGAGATCATGGTGTCATGCCGGTGACGATGACGATCATGGCGCCCCGAAGATGGAGATCAAAAGGAGCAAATGATATTGGCCATATCATGTCACTATTTGATTGCATGTGATGTTTATCATGTTTTTGTTTCTTATTTGCTTAGAACAACGGTAGTAAATAAGATGATCCATCACAATAATTTCAAGAAAGTGTTCCCCCTAACCGTGCACCGTTGCTAAGGTCCGTTGTTCCGAAGCACCACATGATGATCGGGTGTGATAGGTTCTAACGTTCGCATACAACGGGTGTAAGCCAGATTTACACACGCAATACACTTAGGTTGACTTGACGAGGCTAGCATGTACAGACATGGCCTCGGAACACGGAAGACCGAAAGGTCGAACATGAGTCGTATAGAAGATACGATCAACATGAAGATGTTCACCGATGATGACTAGTCCGTCTCACGTGATGATCGGACACGGCCTAGTTGAATCGGATCATGTATCACTTAGATGACTAGAGGGATGTCTATCTGAGTGGGAGTTCATTAAATAATTTGATTAGATGAACTTAATTATCATGAACTTAGTCTAAAATCTTTGCAATATGTCTTGTAGATCAAATGGCCCACGCTAATGTTGCCCTCAACTTCAACGCGTTCCTAGAGAAAACCAAGCTGAAAGACGATGGCAGCAACTACACGGACTGGGTCCGTAACCTGAGGATTATCCTCATAGCTGCCATGAAAGCATATGTCCTTGATGCACCGCTAGGTGAAGCACCTGTTTTCCCTGCAGAACAAGACGTTATGAACGCTTGGCAGACACATAGTGATGATTACTCCCTGGTTCAGTGCGGCATGCTTTATAGCTTAGAACCGGGGCTCCAAAAGCATTTTGAGCAACATGGAGCATATGAGATGTTCCAAGAGCTGAAAATGGTTTTCCAAGCTCACGCCCGGGTCGAGAGATATGAAGTCTCCGACAAGTTCTACAGTTGTAAGATGGAGGAGAACAGTTCTGTCAGCGAGCACATACTCAAAATGTCTGGTTTGCATAACCGCTTGTCTCAGCTAGGAGTTAATCTCCCGGATGATGCGGTCGTTGACATAATCGTTCAGTCACTCCCACCTAGCTACAAGAGCTTTGTGATGAACTTCAATATGCAGGGGATGGAAAAGATCATTCCTGAGGTATATTCAATGCTGAAATCAGCGGAGATGGAAATCAAAAAGGAACATCAAGTGTTGATGGTGAATAAAACCACTAAGTTCAAGAAAGGCAAGGGTAAAAAGAACTTCAAGAAGGACGACAAGGGAATTGCTATGCCCGGTAAGCAAGCTGCCGGGAAGAAGTCAAAGAATGGACCCAAGCCTGAGACTGAGTGCTTTTATTGCAAGGGAAACGGTCACTAGAAGCGGAATTGCCCCAAGTACTTAGCGGAAAAGAAGGCCGGCAATACCAAAGGTATATGTGATATACATGTTATTGATGTGTACCTTAACAGCGCTCGTAGTAGCTCCTGGGTATTTGATACCGATGCAGTTGCTCATATTTTAACTCAAAACAGGAAGTGCGGAATAAACGGAGACTGGCGAAGGATGAGGTGACTATGCGCGTCGGGAATGGTTCCAATGTCGATGTAATCACCGTCGGCACGCTACCTCTGCATTTACCTACGGGATTAGTTTTAAACCTCAATAATTGTTATTTAGTACCAGCTTTGAGCATGAACATTGTATCTGGATCTCGTTTAATGCGAGATGGCTACTCATTTAAATCTGAGAATAATGGTTGTTCTATTTATATGAGAGACATGTTTTATGGTCATGCCCCGTTGGTCAATGGTTTATTCTTATTTAATCTCGAACGTGATGTTACACACATTCATAGTGTGAATGCCAAAAGATGTAAGGTTGATAATGATAGTCCCACATACTTGTGGCACTACCGCCTTGGTCACATTGGTGTCAAACGCATGAAGAAACTCCATGCAGATGGACTTTTGGAGTCTCTTGATTATGAATCATTTGACACGTGTGAACCATGCCTCATGGGTAAAATGACCAAGACTCCATTCTCCGGAACAATGGAGCGAGCAACCAACTTATTGGAAATCATACATACTGATGTGTGCGATCCAATGAGCGTTGAGGCTCGCGGTGGCTATCGTTATGTCCTCACCCTCACTAATGACATAAGTAGATATGGGTATGTCTACTTAATGAAACACAAGTCTGAGACCTTTGAAAAGTTTAAGAAATTTCAGAGTGAGGTTGAGAATCAACGTGACAGGAAAATCAAGTTCTTACGATCAGATCGTGGGGGAGAATATTTGAGTCACGAATTTGGCACGCACTTAAGAAAATGTGGAATAGTTTCACAACTCACGCCGCCTAGAACACCACAGCGTAATGGTGTGTCCGAACGTCGTAATCGCACCCTATTGGATATGGTACGACCTATGATGTCTCTTACCTATTTACCGCTATCATTTTGGGGTTATGCTATAGAGACTGTCGCATTCACTTTAAATAGGGCTCCGTCGAAATCCATTGAGATGACACCGTATGAATTGTGGTTTGGCAAGAAACCTAAGCTGTCGTTTCTGAAAGTTTGGGGATGCGATGCTTATGTCAAGAAACTTCAACCTGAAAAGCTCGAACCCAAATCGGAAAAATGCGTCTTCATAGGATACCCTAAAGAAACTATTGGGTATACCTTCTATCTTAGATCCGAAGGCAAGACCTTTGTTGCCAAGAATGGATCCTTTCTAGAGAAAGAGTTTCTCTCGAAAGAAGTAAGTGGGAGGAAGGTAGAACTTGATGAAGTATTGCCTCTTGAACCGGAGAGTGGCGCAGCTCAAGAAAATGTTCCTGAGGTGCCTGCACCGACTCGAGAGGAATTTAATGATGATGATCATGAAACTTCAGATCAAGTTGCTACTGAACTTCGAAGGTCCACAAGGACGCGCTCCGCACCAGAGTGGTACGGCAACCCTGTCCTGGAAATCATGTTGTTGGACAATGGTGAACCTTCGAACTATGAAGAAGCGATGGCGGGCCCAGATTCCGAAAAATGGCTGGAAGCCATGAAATCCAAGATAGGATCCATGTATGAAAACGAAGTATGGACTTTGACTGACTTGCGGTTGATCGGCGAGCCATAGAAAATAAATGGATCTTTAAGAAGAAGACATACGCGGATGGTAATGTGACCATCTATAAAGCTTGGCTTGTCACTAAGGGTTATCGACAAGTTCAAGGGGTTGACTACGATGAGACTTTCTCACCCGTAGCGAAGCTGAAGTCTGTCCGAATCATGTTAGCAATTGCCGCATTCTATGATTATGAGATATGGCAAATGGACGTCAAAACGGCATTCCTTAATGGTTTCCTTAAGGAAGAATTGTATATGATGCAGCCGAAAGGTTTTGTCGATCCTAAGAATGCTGACAAGGTGTGCAAGCTCCAACGCTCGATTTATGGGCCGGTGCAAGCATCTCAGAGTTGGAACATTCGTTTTGATGAGATGATCAAAGCGTTTGGGTTTATGCAGACTTATGGAGAAGCCTGCATTTACAAGAAAGTGAGTGGGAGCTCTGTAGCATTTCTCATATTGTATGTGGATGACATACTGTTGATGGGAAATGATATAGAATTCCTGGAAAGCATAAAGGCCTACTTGAACAAGTGTTTTTCAATGAAGGACCTTGGAGAAGCTGCTTATATATTAGGCATCAAGATCTATAGAGATAGATCGAGACGCCTCATTGGTCTTTCACATAGTACGTACCTTGACAAGATATTGAAGAAGTTCAAAATGGATCAGTCAAAGAAGGGGTTCTTGCCTGTATTGCAAGGTACGAGATTGAGCACGGCTCAATGCCCGACCACGGCAGAAGATAGAGAAAAGATGAGTGTCGTCCCCTATGCCTCGGCCATAGGGTCTATCATGTATGCTATGCTATGTACCAGACCTGATGTAAACCTTGCCGTGAGTTTGGTAGGAAGGTACCAAAGTAATCCCGGCATGGAACACTAGACAACGGTCAAGAATATCCTGAAGTACCTGAAAAGGACTAAGGAAATGTTTCTCGTTTATGGAGGTGACAAATAGCTCGTCGTAAAGGGTTACGTCGATGCTAGCTTCGACACAGATCTGGATGACTCTAAGTCACAAACCGAATACGTGTATATTTTGAATGGTGGGGCAGTAAGCTAGTTCAGTTGCAAGCAAAGCATCGTGGCGGGATCTACATGTGAAGCGGAGTACATGGCAGCCTCGGAGGCAGCACAAGAAGCAGTCTGGGTGAAGGAGTTCATTACTGACCTAGGAGTCATACCCAATGCGTCGGGCCCCATGACTCTCTTCTGTGACAACACTGGAGCTATTGCCCTTGCCAAGGAGCCCAGGTTTCACAGGAAGACCAGGCATATCAAGCGTCGCTTCAACCCCATTCGTGAAAGTGTTCAAAATGGAGACATAGAGATTTGTAAAGTACATACGGACCTGAATGTAGCAGATCCGTTGACTAAACCTCTCCCTAGAGCAAAACATGATCAACACCAGAACTGCATGGGTGTTCGATTCATCACAATGTAACTAGAATATTGACTCTAGTGCAAGTGGGAGACTGTTGGAAATATGCCCTAGAGGCAATAATAAAATGGTTATTATTATATTTATTTGTTCATGATAATTGTCTATTGTTCATGCTATAATTGTGTTATCCGGAAATCATAATACATGTGTGAATACATAGACCATAACATGTCCCTAGTAAGCCTCTAGTTAACTAGCTCGTTGATCAACAGATAGTCACAGTTTCCTGACTATGGACATTGGATGTCATTGATAACGGGATCACATCATTAGGAGAATGATATGATGGACAAGACCCAATCCTAAGCATAGCACAAGATTGTGTAGTTCGTTTGCTAGAGCTTTTCCAGTGTCAAGTATCATTTCCTTAGACCATGAGATCGTGTAACTCCCGGATACCGTAGGAGTGCTTTGGGTGTACCAAACGTCACAACATAACTGGGTAACTATAAATGTATACTACAGGTATCCTCAAAAGTATCTGTTGGGTTGACACGGATCGAGACTGGAATTTGTCACTCCGTATGACGGAGAGGTGTCTCTGGGCCCACTCGGTAATGTATCATCATAATGAGCTCAATGTGACCAAGTGTTTGGTCACTGGATCATGCATTATTGTACGAGTAAAGTGACTTGTCGGTAATGAGATTGAACGAGGTATTGGGATACCGACGATCGAATCTCGGGCAAGTAATGTACCGATTGACAAAGGGAATTGTATACGGGATTGATTGAATCCTCAACATCGTGGTTCATCCGATGAGATCATCGTGGAACATGTGGGATCCAACATGGGTATCCAGATCCCGCTGTTGGTTATTGACCGGAGAGTCGTCTCAGTCATGTCTGCATGTCTCCCGAACCCGTAGGGTCTACACACTTAAGGTTCGGTGACGCTAGGGTTGTAGAGATATTAGTATGCGGTAGCCCGAAAGTTATTCGGAGTCCCGGATGAGATCTCGGACGTCACGAGGAGTTCCGGAATGGTCCAGAGGTGAAGATTTATATATAGGAAGTCAAGTTTCGGCCATCACGAAGGTTTCGGGGGTAATCGATATTGTACCGGGACCACCAGAAGGGTCCCGGGGGTCCATCGGGTGGGGCCACCTATCCCGGAGGGCCCCATGGGCTGAAGTGGGAGGGGAACCAGCCCCTGGTGGGCTGGTGCGCCCCCCATGGGCCTCCCCCTGCGCCTAGGGTTGGAAGGCACCCCACTTGGCTTGGGGGGCAAGTTTCCCCCCTTGGCCGCCGCCCCCCTTGGAGATCCCATCTCCTAGGGCCGGCGCCCCCCTAGGGGCCCTATATATAGTGGGGTAGGGAGGTCAGCCGCACCAAGTCTTTGGCGCCTCCCTCTCCCCACGTAACACCTCTCTCTCTCTCTCTCTCTCTCTCTCTCTCTCGTTGGAGCTTGGCGAAGCCCTGCCGAGATCAGCGCTGCTTCCACCACCACGCCGTCGTGCTGCTGGATCTGCATCAACCTCTCCTTCCCCTTGCTAGATCAAGAAGGAGGATACGTCTTCCGAACCGTACGTGCGTTGAACGCGGAGGTGCCGTCCGTTCGGCGCTAAGTCATCGATGATTTGGATCACGACGAGTACGACTCCATCAACCCCGTTCTCTTGAACGCTTCCGCTCGTGATCTACAAGGGTATGTAGATGCACTCCCCTCTCCCTCGTTGCTAGATGACTCCATAGATTGATCTTGGCGATGCGTAGAAAATTTTAAAATTCTGCTACGTTCCCCAACATTGGGGACACAAGAGACTCTTTGTTATTTGGTTGCAGGGTTGCTTGAGAGAGACCATCTTCATCCTACGCCTCCTACGGATTGATAAACCTTAGGTCATCCACTTGAGGGAAATTTGCTACTGTCTTACAAACCTCTGCACTTGGAGGCCCAACAACGTCTACAAGAAGAAGGTTGTGTAGTAGACATCAAGCTCTTTTCTGGCACCGTTGCCGGGGAGGTTAGTGCTTGAAGGTATATCTTTAGATCTTGCAATCGAGTCTTTTAGTTTCTTGTTTTATCACTAGTTTAGTTTATAAAAGAAAGCTATAAAAAATGGAATTGAGTTTGTCTCATACACTTCATCTTTTTAATATCTTTCGTGAGTATGATGAAAAGGAAAATTGTGCCAAAGTGTTAGAAGAAGAATGCATTAAAATATTTGGCACTAAATATTTGAATGATGAGCATGATTTCAATGTTGTTAGTATGAATTCCTTGAATATCCATGATGCTAATAATATGCAAAGCCACAAGCTTGGGGAAGCTATGTTTGATGAAGATGATATTTTTTGTCCCCCAAGTTTTGATGAGAAATTTTATAATGATGAAAGCATGCCTCCTATTTATGATGATTATATTGATGAAAGTGGATTTGGAGAGGTCATGACTTTATTTTGTGATGAATCCACTATTCCGGAAGAGGTTCCAATTGATTATGAGAACAAAGTTGCTATCTATGATGAATATTGTGATGACTTGTATGCTATAAAGAATAATGATATCCATGAAACTTCTTATCATGATTTTAATTTTCAATTGGATTATGCCTCACATGATAATTATTTCGTTGAGTTTGCTCCCACTATTATTCATGAGAAGAAATTTGCTTATGTGGAGAGTAGTAAATTTTCTATGCTTGTAGATCATGAAAAGAATGCTTTAGGTGCTGGTTATATTGTTGAATTCATTCATGATGCTAATGAAAATTATTATGAGGGAGGAATATATGCTTGTAGGAATTGCAATAATATCAAGTTTCCTCTCTATGTGCTTAAAATTTTGAAGTTATGCTTGTTTTATCTTCCTATGCAAGTTGATTATTGTTCCCATAAGTTGTTTGCTCACAAAACCCCTATGCATAGGAAGTGGGTTAGACTTAAATGTGCTAGTCATATTCTTCATGATGCTTTCTTTATGTTACAATTATTATCTTTTATGTGGGCATCATTGAAATCATCATGCCTAGCTAGGGGCATTAAACGATAGCGCTTGTTGGGAGGCAACCCAACTTTATTTTTGTTCCTTGCTTTTTGTTCCTGTTTAGTAATAAATAATTAATATAGCCTCTGTTTAGATGTGGTTTTATGCTTTTAATTAGTGTTTGTGCCAAGTAGAACCTTTGGGAAGACTTGGGGGGAGTCTTTGTGATCATGCTGTAAAAAACAGAAACTTTAGCGCTCACGAGAATTGCTGCCATTTTTATTTGAGGAGTTCTATTTAGTTAATTCTTTTTGCAGATGATTACTAGATAAATTCCTCAGGTCCATCAATTTAGGTGAGAATTTTATGAGTTCCATAAGTATACGTTTGGTTCAGATTACTACAGACTATTCTGTTTTTGACAGATTCTGTTTTCGTGTGTTGTTTACTTATTGTGATGAATCTATGGCTAGTAAAATAGTTTATAAACCATAGATAAGTTAGAATACAGTAGGTTTAACACCAATATAAATAAAGAATGAGTTCATTACAATATCTTGAAGTGGTGATTTATTTTCTTATACTAACGGAGCTTACGAGTTTTCTGTTGTGAAGTTTTCAAGTTTTGGGTAAAGATTCGATGGACTATGGAATAAGGAGTGGCAAGAGCCTAAACTTGGGGATGCCAAAGGCACCCCAAGGTAATATTCAAGGACAACCAAGAGCCTAAGCTTGGGTATGCCGCGGAAGGCATCCCCTCTTTCGTCTTTGTTCATCGGTAACTTTACTTGGAGCTATATTTTTATTCGCCACATGATATGTGTTTTGCTTGGAGCGTCATTTTATTTTCTTTTGTTTTGCTTGCTGTTTGAATAAAATACCAAGATCTGAAATTCTTAAATGTTAGAGAGTCTTCACATAGTTGCATAATTATTCGACTACTCATTGACCTTCACTTATATCTTTTGGAGTAGTTTGTCGTTTGCTCTAGTGCTTCACTTATATCTTTTAGAGCATGGTGGTAGTTTTATTTTGAAGAAATAGATGAACTCTCATGCTTCACTTAGATTATTTTGCGAGTCTTAAATAGCATGGTAATTTTCTTAAAATCCTAATATGCTAGGTATACAAGATTAGTAAAAACTTTCATATAGAGTATTGAATACTAAGAGAAGTTTGATGCATGATGATTGTTTTGAGATATGGAGGTAATAATATCAAAGTCGTGCTAGTTGAGTAGTTGTGAATTTGAGAAATGCTTGTGTTGAAGTTTGCAAGTCCCGTAACATGCACGTATGGTAAACGTTGTGTAACAAACTTGAAACATGAGGTGTCATTTGATTGTCCTCCTTATGAGTGGCGGTCGGGGACGAGCGATGGTCTTTTCCTACCAATCTACCCCCCTAGGAGCATGCGCGTAGTGCCGAGGTTTTTGATGACTTGTAGACTTTTACAATAAGTATGTGAGTTCTTTATGACTAATGTTGAGTCCATGGATTATACGCACTCTCACCTTCCATCCTTGCTAGTCTCTTCGGTACCGTGTGTTGCCCTTTCTCACATTGAGAGTTGGTGCAAACTTCGCCGGTGCATCCAAACCTCGTGATATGATACACTCTTTCACACATAAACCTCCTTATATCTTCCTCAAAACAGCCACCATACCTACCTATTATGGCATTTTCATAGCCATTCCGAGATATATTGCCATGCGACTTTCCACCGTTCCGTTTATTATGACACACATCATCATTGTCATATTGCTTTGCATGATCATGTAGTTGACATCATATTTGTGGCAAAGCCACCTCTCATAATTCTTTCATACATGTCACTCATGCATCATCGCAATCCCGGTACACAGCCGGAGGCATTCATATAGAGTCATATTCGTTCTAGTATCGAGTTGTAATCATTGAGTTGTAAATAAATAGAAGTGTGATGATCATCATTTTCTAGAGCATTGTCCCAAGTGAGGAATAAAAAAAGAATAAAAAAGAGAAAGGCCATAAAAAACAGAAGGCCCAAAAAAAAGAGAAAGGACATAAAAAAAGAGAAGGCCCAAAAAATGAGAGAAAAAGAGAGAAGGGACAATGCTACTATCCTTTTACCACACTTGTGCTTCAAAGTAGCACCATAATCTTCATGATAGAGTCTCTTGTTTTGTCACTTTCACATACTAGTGGGAATTTTTCATTATAGAACTTGGCTTGTATATTCCAACAATGTGCCTCCTCAAGTGCCCTAGGTCTTCATGAGCAAGCAAGTTGGATGCACACCCACTTAGTTTCTTTTGTTGAGCTTTCATACATTTATAGCTCTAGTGCATCTGTTGCATGGCAATCCCTACTCCTTGCATTAACATCAATCGGTGGGCATCTCCATAGCCCATTGATTAGCCTCGTTGATGTGAGACTTTCTCCTTTTTGTCTTCTCCACATAACCCCCTCATTATATTCTATTCCACCCATAGTGCTATATCCATGGCTCGCGCTCATGAATTGCGTGAAAGTTTATGAGTTTGAGATTACTAAAGTATGAAATAATTGCTTGGCTTGTCATCGGGGTTGTGCATGATGAGAGCATTCTTGTGTGACAAAAATGAAACATGACTAAACTATATGATTTTGTAGGGATGAACTTTCTTTGGCCATGTTATTTTGAGAAGACATAATTGCTTAGTTAGTATGCTTGAAGTGTTATCATTTTTATGTCAATATGAAATTTTGTCTTGAATCTTTCGAATCTGAATATTCATACCACAATTAAGAAGAATTACATTGAAATTATGCCAAGTAGCACTCCGCATCAAAAATTCTGTTTTTATCATTTACCTACTCGAGGACGAGCAGGAATTAAGCTTGGGGATGTTGATACGTCTCCAACGTATCTATAATTTTTGATTGCTCCATGCTATATTATCTACTGTTTTGGATGTTTATGGGCTTTATTATACACTTTTATATCATTTTGGGACTAACCTATTAACCCAGAACCCAGTGCCAGTTTCTGTTTTTACCTTGTTTTAGGGTTACGAAGAAAAGGAAAACCAAATGGAGTCCAATTGATCTGAAACTTCACGAAACTCATTTTTGAAAGGAAAGAAGCCCATAAGACTTGGAGTGCATGTCAGGGGACTTACGAGGAGGCCACGAGGCAGGGGGCGCGCCCACCCCCCTAGGGCGCGCCCTCCACCCTCGTGGGCCCCTCGTGGCCCCCTGACATATTTCTTCCGCCTATATATCTCCATATACCCTAAAAACATCGGAGAGGACAATAGATCGGGAGTTCTGCCGCCAGAAGCCTCAGTAGCCATCAAAAACCAATCTAGACCCGTTCCGGCACCCTGCCGGAGGGGGCAATCCCTCTCCGGTGGCCATCTTCATCATCCCGGTGCTCTCCATGACGAGGAGGGAGTAGTTCTCCCTCGGGGCTGAGGGTATGTACCAGTAGCTATGTGTTTGATCTCTCTCTCTCTCTCTCTCTCTCGTGTTCTTGAGGTGGTACGATCCTGATGTATCGCGAGCTTTTCTACTATAGTTGGATCTTATGTTTATCCTCTCTCTCTACTCTCTTGTAATGGATTGTGTTTCCCCTTTGAAGTTATCTTATCGGATTGAGTCTTTATAGATTTGAGAGCACTTGATGCATGTCTTACCGTGTGTATCTGTGGTGACAATGGGATACCACGTGATTCACTTGATGTATGTTTTGGTGATCAACTTGCGGGTTCCGCCCATGAACCTATGCATAGGGGTTGGCACATGTTTTCGTCATGATTCTCCGATAGGAACTTTGGGGCACTCTTTGAGGTTCTATGTGTTGATTGAATAGATGAATCTGAGATTGTGTGATGCATATCGTATAATCATACCCACGGATACTTGAGGTGACATTGGAGTATCTAGGTGACATTAGGGTTTTGGTTGATTTGTGTCTTAAGGTGTTATTCTAGTACGAACTCTAGGGCTGTTTGTGACACTTATAGGAATAGCCCAACGGATTGATTGGAAAGAATAACTTTGATGTGGTTTCGTACCCTACCATAATCTCTTCGTTTGTTCTCCGCTATTAGTGACTTTGGAGTGACTCTTTGTTGCATATTGAGGGATAGTTATGTGATCCAATTATGTTAGTATTGTTGAGGGAACTTGCACTAGCGAAAGTATGAACCCTAGGCCTTGTTTCAACGCATTGCAATACCGTTTACGCTCACTTTATTATTAGTTACCTTGCTGTTTTTATAATTTCATATTACAAATACCTTTATCTACTATCCATATACCACTTGTATCACCATCTCTTCGCCGAACTAGTGCACCTATACAATTTACCATTGTATTGGGTGTGTTGGGGACACAAGAGACTCTTTGTTATTTGGTTGCAGGGTTGCTTGAGACAGACCATCTTCATCCTACGCCTCCTACGGATTGATAAACCTTAGGTCATCCAATTGAGCGAAATTTGCTACTGTCCTACAAACCTCTGCACTTGGAGGCCCAATAACGTTTATAAGAAGAAGGTTGTGTAGTAGACATCAATAATCTTTCTAGCATTTGATCGATAAAAGGTAAGGGGCAATGATCCTTTTTAGTAGCCTTATTTAAGTTGCGGAAATCAATTACCATCCTATAACCTGTAATAATTCTTTGAGGAATCAATTCATCCTTATCATTAGGAATAACAGTAATACCACCCTTCTTAGGGACACAATGGACAGGACTTACCCACTGACTATCAGCAACGAGATAGATTATACCTGCCTCAAGGAGCCTTAGTATTTCCTTTCTTAACACTTCTTTTATTTTAGGATTCAGCCGGCATTGATGATCACGAATTGGTTTAGCATCTTCTTCCAAATTAATTTTATGTTGACATAGAGTGGGAGTAATGCCCTTAAGATCATCAAGAGTATACCCAATAGCAGCATGGTGCTTCTTCAGAGTTTTCAATAATCTCTCTTCCTCATGCTCTAAAAGGTTAGCACTAATAATAATAGGATATATCTTTTTCTCATCAAGATAAGCATATTTAAGAGTATCAGGCAACGGTTTAGGCTCAAACACGGGATCACCCTTGGGTGGAGAAGGATCCCCTAAGATTTCAATAGGTAAATTGTTTTTCAGAATAGGTTCCTGTTTAAAGAATACTTCATCTATTTCCCTTCTTTCATTCATAAACATGTCACTTTTATGGTCTAGCAAATATTGTTCTAAAGGATCACTAGGAGGTACGACAATAGAAGCAAGACCAATAATTTCATCCTTACTAGGTAATTCTTCTTCACGATGTTGTCTACTAAATTTAGAGAAATTAAATTCATGAGTCATATTATCTAAACCGATAGTAACAACATCCCTTTTGCAATCTATGGTAGCATTAACAGTGTTCAGGAAGGGTCTACCAAATATAATGGGACAAAATCTATCTTGTGGGGAACCAAGAACAAGAAAATCAGCAGGATATTTTGTTTTCCCACACAAGACTTCAACATCTCTAATAATTCCCATTGGTGAAATAGTATCTCTATTGGCAAGTTTAATTGTGATATCAGTATCTTCTATCTCAGTAGGTGCAATATCATGCATAATTTCTTTGTATAAGGAATGAGGTATTGCGCTAGCACTAGCACCCATATCACATAAGCCATGATAACAATGATCTCCTATTTTAACAGAAATAATAGGCATGCCTACCACAGGTCTAGGTTTATCTTTAGCACAGGGTTTAGCAATTCTAGCAGTTTCATCACAGAAATAAATAACATGCCCATCAATATTATCAGACAAAAGATCTTTGACAATAGCAATATTAGGTTCAACTTTAACTTACTCAGGAGGTGTATATGTTTTAATATTGCTTTTACGAACCACAGTTGAAGCTTTAGCATGATCCTTTATCCTAACAGAAAAAGGTGGTTTCTCAACATATGAAGTAGGAACAATAGGATCATTATAAGTGACAATCTTTTCTTCAACTTTAATAGGTGCAGTTACCTTTACTTCTATGGGAGGATGATATTTAAACCACTTCTCCTTGGGGAGATCAATATAAATAGCAAAAGATTCATAGAAAGAAGCTACTATCTCAGAGTCAAGCCCATATTTAGTGCTAAATTTACGGAAAACATCGGTATCCATAAAAGATTTAACACAATCAAAACTAGGTGTCATACCTGACTCCTTACCTTTGTCTAGGTCCTAATCTTCAGAGTTGCATTTAATTCTTTCCAATAAATCCCATTTAAATTCAATAGTCTTCATCATAAAAGAGCCAGCACAAGAAGTATCAAGTATGGTGCGATTGCAATCAGAAAGCCAAGCATAAAAAATTTGAATAATCATTTTTCTTGAGAGCTCATGATTGGGGCATGAATATAACATTGATTTAAGCCTCCCCCAAGCTTGAGCGATGATTTCTCCTTCGCGAGGCCAAAAATTATATATATAATTGCGATCACGATGAACAAGATGCATAGGATAAAACTTCTGATGAAATTCCAATTTTAATCGTTTGTAATTCCAAGACCCCATATCATCACATTGTCTTTACCATGTCGATGCATCTCCCTTTAAAGATAAAGGGAAGACCTTCTTCTTAACAACATCTCCGGATACACCTGCAAGCTTAAATAATCCATAAACTTCATCCACATATATTAGATGCTCATCAGGATGTTTTGTTCCATCTCCTAAAAAGGGATTAGCTAGCAGTTTTTCTATCATACCCGAAGGAATTTCAAAGCAGACATTTTCATTTTTAGTAGGTTCAGTAGGTTGAGGAGCAACTCTTTGCTCTACTGGTCGGGGTGAAGATACCCCGAACAAGACCCTCAGAGGACTACTTTCCATAGTAACAAGTGACAGTAAATTTCAGCATACTATATAAATTTTTCCTTACCAAATTCCACCTACCAAAGGCGCTTCACTCCCCGGCAACGGCGCTAGAAAAGAGTCTTGATGACCCACAAGTATAGGAGATCTATCGTAGTCCTTTCGATAAGTAAGAGTGTCGAACCCAACAAGGAGCAGAAGGAAATGATAAGCGGTTTCCGGCAAGGTATTCTCTGCAAGTACTGAAATAAGTGGTAACAGATAGTTTTGTGATAGGATAATTTGTAACGAGTAACAAGTAACAAAAGTAAATAAAGTGTAGCAAGGTGGCCCAATCCTTTTTGTAGAAAAGGACAAGTCTGGATAAACTCTTATATAGAGAAAAGCGCTCCCGAGCACACATGGGAATATCGTCAAGCTGGTTTTCATCACGCTCATATGATTAACGTTCGGTACTTTGATAATTTGGTATGTGGGTGGACCGGTGCTTGGGTACTGCCTTTATTTGGACAAGCATCCCACTTATGATTAACCTCTATTGCATGCATCCGCAACTACAACAAAGGTATTAAGGTAAACCTAACCATAGCATGAAACATATGGATCCAAATCAGCCACTTACGAAGCAACACATAAACTAGGGTTTAAGTTTCTATCACTCTAGCAACCCATCATCTACTTATTACTCCCCAATGCCTTCCTCTAGGCCCAAACAATGGTGAAGTGTCATGTAGTCGATGTTCACATAACACCACTAGGGGAGAGACAACATACATCTCATCAAAATATCGAACGAATACCAAATTCACATGACTACTAATAGCAAGACTTCTCCCATGTCCTCAAGAACAAAAGTAACTACTCAGAAAGCATAAACATGTTCATAATCAGAGGGGTATTAATATGCATATAGGATCTGAACATATGATCTTTCACCAATTAAACCAACTAGCATCACTACAAGGAGTAATTAACACTACTAGCAACCTACTAGCACCAATCCCGGACTTGGAGACAAGAATTGGATACAAGAGATGAACTAGAGTTTTGAGAGGAGATGGTGCTGATGAAGATGTTGATGGAGATTGCCCTCTCCCGATGAGAGGAGCGTTGGTGATGACGATGGCGATGGCGATGATTCCCCCCTCCCGGAGGAAAGTTTTCCCGGCAGAACAGCTCCGCCAGAGCCCTAGATTGGTTCCGCCAAGGTTCCGCCTCGTGGCGGCGGTGTTTCGTCCGAGAAGATGGCTTGTTATTTTTGTCCCATCGAAAGACTTCATATAGCATAAGATGGCCACCGGAGGGCCACTAGGGGGCCCACGAGGTAGGGGGCGCGCGCAGGGGGGTAGGGCGCGCTCCCCACCCTCGTGGGCAGGGTGTGGCCCCCCTAGTGAGTTTCTTCCGCTGAGTATTTTTTATATATTCTGAAAACGTCTTCCGTGAAGTTTCATGACTTTTGGAGCTGTGCAGAATAGGTCTCTAATATTTGCTCCTTTTCCAGCCCAGAATTCCAGCTGCCGGCATTCTCCCTCTTTATGTAAACCTTTTAAAATAAGAGATAATAGGCATAAGTATTGTGACATAATGTGTAATATCAGCCCCTAATGCAATAATTATCGATATAAAAGCATGATGAAAAATGGGCGTATCACGGCTTTTGTAGTGGTAGGGTGTGTGTTGCTGCGTTCAGCGCATATGTATCCTGCCTTGGGTGTGTGTGTGTTTGTGATGGGTGAGTGCGGTTGTACCGGAGACTGTGGATCTTTGCTTTATATATAAAACGAGGCGAAAGACTTTTTTTAAAAACTCCATATATTTATGAGCATGCATGGCCTTGGTAGACCTGCATGTCCATGTATTGTCACCAATCTGCTTGCATGCATCAGATAATATCGAAGGTCCGGCCAGAGCCAGCCGAGTGATGCCCGAGGTGGAGCGTTCGCAGCTATGCATCTTCCATGGGCTTGTTGGCGGGACGTGCCACACCACGCGATCGTGAGCGATCCGTGCTGTGCTTCGTATCTGCCTGGATGGCCGGCTGGCCACGGCGCGTCACTGGATGCATCCGCTCGTGAGACGAGGTCCCACCTGGCTTGCCCACATAGTTGATGTTGATGGAGCGTGCGGGTGCAGGTGACGGCGTATCGTTGATGCAGATCGCATCATGGTGTATGCTTGACGCCTGAGACCATGTCTGGTGCTTGTCGATGGAGTTGCTGGATCGCGTTGGCGCTGTAGACCTGTAGCGGCAGGGGCTTGATCGAAAAAGAATTCTATGAAAACAGGTCTCATACGAGACCCATCCTAATGGATGATACGTGGCATTCACAAATCACAAAGCATCTATCCCACCCTTCATTTGAAATCAGGAGGGAGAGAGATTAGATGCTTTGGGATTTATGAATGCCACGTGTCATCCATTAGGGCGGGTCTTACCTACTAACCGTGAGACCTGGTCTCATATAATTTTTTTCTGACTTGATCTATGGTCGGATTTATTTGTGGCTAAAAGATATCTATTCATTGAAATTTGGAAAACCTAAATTTTGATCTAATCTAGCTAAAGAATCGATATATTATGGTGAACTCGAAAATTGAATCTAAAACTACGAGACCGATCTAATCTTTGATGATCGGGTGCCGCGCCCCGAATGAGAGGAGATTAATCTTCCCGGGAGCGATGCACGGCAGAAGTGGTGGAGGAACTTAGAATTGGTGTCGTGAGACTAATCGCTTTAATATCATGTAGAAAATATAGAATCTACAATATCTGTTGTATTGGTCTGACCCTTGTGTAGGGTATATATAAAATACAATATGAGAGAAAGAGACTTAAAGTATAAGACAAATAATACATGGTTTAAATCTATTTGATTTCTACCCTTTATCTCTATCTTTAAACTTAAACTATATTCTAACAGTAGCAGCAACGGCTGCTAATGGCATAGGTCTCCGCTCACCAATGGATGCTTCAATAAAGAAATAAGAAAGACCGTTCAATTCCATACTGATTTTTCTTCAACTACTACGAGCGCACAATCTTTCTCTTTTGGTTGATCAAATTAATAATGTACTCAAAAAAATAGCGAAGATCTCATTGGAAAGTATTATTGCATTTTGTGTTCAAGATTGAAAAGGGAGAATGATTACGTTGCCCTTTACTTGAAAACTTCCAAAAGGTAGTACGTACGGGTTTCCTATTCCTCATTTGAACAACAAGCTAAGAGCCAACAACCCAGTAGAGAAAAAGAACATAAAACATCGTAGTGATCACGTTGCTCCTTGTGTTGATTTTGTATCTTTCTAAATTGACTGAATTTGGGTCATGTAAAGGACGGTCAAATCACTTTGGTCGCCTTCACACTCCGGTCATGGTTTGATTGATGTCAATGGTGGAAATTAACAAGAAAAAACGCCTAAGAAAGTGGCAAATACTTGCTCTGTAAAAAAAATATGAGACCATTTAGATCATTACTTTAATAATCTAAGCAGTCTTATATTTCTTTACAAAGATAGTATAACTTTTCGCATGTCAGAAATTAAGTTGCACACATTGTACTTGGTATACAAGGGCATCTCTAACGGCAACCCGCAAAAATGCTCATGCACCCGTCCACAGATACGGATGCAGGAGGGTGACATCCAACGCTAGCCGCATATATTTCAAACCGCATTTTAACCAATCGAACGAAATTCATGCAAACCGGTCGATATTCATCAAAGTTCGGACAGAAAATGGCATAAATTATCTATACGTAACATACAAATTAATTCTGGTACAACAATGTCTCTAAATTGAACTAGATCTCGCATGTCCAGCAAGTTTTTCATGAACGGATCATGTCGTTCCACGCAAACTCCCCCTTCAACTTCATCCAACAATGTGTACACGTAAATGGGTGTCCCTCTATTCTGTGGTACACCATGGAGCCGCATGCAAGCTATATTTAATGTGTAGACCAACATTGAGTGAATGAATCAATCAACAATTTGAGCAAGAGGAAGTAAAACTTACGAGCTCGTCCATGTCCGCGTGCAAATGGTCACCATGCCTCGAGCTGACTAACCAAGTTGCAAAACTTGACGATGCTGATCTGCATAGCGTGTCAGCAATACGACAACTACCTCATGTTGCGTGGTTGAATGATGTACATGTCGTAGGGTGCAATGTACTTTCGTGCGGGAAACTTTTCATGTACTTGCTCCCCAGAAGGGCTCCCCTCTGCTCCTGACAATGAGATCCACGGATACGACCAACCACGTATCGCACAACAACTCATCCTCCATGGTCAAGTAGCTCAGCATCCTTCGTACTCTAAAAAACGACGTAGCATTTGAAAATAAGCTCAATGGCATTTGACCGAACACCTGCCAGGTGTGGTGTCCGCAATGAAGGTTATCAACAGGGGGCGGAGTGTACCTGGGTTCAACGGCTTCAGAGTGGAACTGTCGGAACAGCGAGCGGGTGCTTCAGTGCTGGTCGCAGATGTCCGGCAATGCGTCTGTCCGCCGGATACGAATAGCAGCGGCGACAGAGGTGGAGCGTGCGGATGCAAAGCAAGGGGGGAAGAGGCGGTGTGGGAGGAAATGGGACCGAGATGGGGGATTGGGATGGGAGACTCTTATGTTTTGGGTGTTCGGGCTCCTGCAAACCTCCACACTTTTGTCTTCAATTTGCGGGAGAAATCGCATCCGGATCGCCCCGCGGACCGATATAGGTCGGTGTTGGATGGTTTTCACGGTTCGGACGGTTCCGGGAGGTTTAAGGGTCTGTCTTTAAGATGCTCTAAGTTCAGTAACACATTGATGAGCTTATATGCTAAGATACTATCCGAGAACTTATAAAATGATAAGATGATATGAATTTTACACTTAGTTTGGCTTCACCTGTATTATTAAGGCTCCAAAAGAATTCGCTCAAGTAGTGTGACTAGTATTCCGCATAGAGGATCCTAAAGGATAAAAAATTCCACAGAGAGAAACAAACAGAAGACACCACCTACAACCTCACTACCTCAGCAAGCAAACTGGCCGCCATTCCGGACGTTTATTGGTAGACTCGGTCTCATCCAAAATCCCGTGATCCTCACAGCAAAAGTGCTGTGATAATTTCGATCTTGAAGAATGTTATTTAGCTCCCTCCATATAAAGACAAAAGTAGCTATGGGGCAGAGATAAGAAGCATCGATTCCTTGAGTGGTGATTCCACGCACTGGCCGACCCATCGGGAGGTCATGATAAACAAGCTTGGGAACAAGAACACGTATGCCTAAATAAAGATACAACGAATACACTCATGTGGGTTGGATAGGGGCGGCAATACCCAGCTTCGCGTGCGTGTGTTTCGCTTCCGGCCGGCTGGCCGTTGTATGCGCGTGGAGTACTAGTTGATCTGTTGCGGCCTGTGACTGGATGGACTCCGGGCGCCGTGGGCGGCTGCGGGATGCGTCGCCGGATCTGCCATGCACCGCTTCGCCCTCGACGCCGAAGGCCTCGCCGCCGTTACCCGATCTCGTCCATTCGGATTTGATCAAAGACACCGGCGAGGATGGTGCGCCGGCGGCGGAGGGATGGCGCTGGGCCGTTAGGTTCCGTGAGGGCCAGGGGAATTGGATCAGCGGCCGCCTGCATCATTCTTCGGCATCTCGTTGGACGGCGTTGCTGGATTTGAAAATGACGTTCGCACCGGCGAATACATCGACATTGACGGCCAGATGAAGGTAGGAACCCTTTTGCGTATTGATATTTTCGATGTGGTTGTCGATCTCCGTATGCAGATGGTTTCGGAAGAGGTTCATTCGATCGAGATAGTTGACACATCCCCGGAGTCTAGCGGAGGGAAGCTAGATCGGCGGGTGGGAGGCCGCTTCTGGGTGCTTGCGGACGAGGATGACAAGGAGGAGAGCACCGATGGGAAATGCGCCCACGAATCGCCGGATCCCTCGACGACTTTTGACGCCGTTGGTCCTAATACCCGGGTGGCGTGTCAAGAGCCGATTCCTGAAGACAAAGGAAGTTCAGAACGCATGCCAGTTCGCCGGAGTACGGCGGCGACGTCGATCAAGCCTTGGAGGGGACCCCTGCCTAAGGTATGCCTCCCGACCCTAACTCTTTTTGATTTGATTCATCCCGAGTCCTGGATTACAGTTAAGAGAAGGAAGAGCAAGCGTCGAAACGTGGCCGGACCGACGACGGTGGCGGCAGCGGCGACCACGCCGGCGATCCCGGGGATCGGGATCAGGGCGGCTCGGGAGGCACGTTTGATTTCTTTACTGGGCCGAGATGGGCCAACTTCGCCAGAACAAACGCCGCAGCCGGTTGGGTCGGAGATAGTTGGGTATGAGGCCTAGACTATTCTGGGTCCCTCGATCCTCGCGTGCGCAGGCATATGCAATGATCACGTCGATCGATCGACGTCGTTATCGCCACTTCCGCCTAGGGTTCGAAGGTGCGGGAGGCCGGGATTTCGGGTTTGTGGCTCTGGACGTGCGCGCCGGATTCCGCCGCTCTCTGCGATGGCTGGTCGCGGGGCGGGGGTTCCTACGGGGAAGAATCCCCCTCTGGCAGTTGCTGCCACCGGGCGCGGCGGGTCGGCTATGCCGCCTCCTACAGCGGCTGGGCAGGGCGTCACTGGGGCTTCAGTGGGAGCCGGAGCGCCGCAGGGCACGGTGGGCCGCGGTGGTGGCCACCACAGCGCCGGCCTTCGGTGCCGGCGGTGGGTCGTGGCGGCCCGCCTGCTCCTAGGCCGCCAGCGCCAGCAGCAACTCCGGATGGGGCCTCGTCGACGCTTGCTTCAGCAGGGCGGGGCCGGGCGCACGGTCCGAGGCCGCCACCGCCTACACCGGCTATAGGTGCTGCTCCACCGCCGCACCTCGTTATGAAGCCACCGCAGAAGCGGCCTGGCCCGGTGCATGCACAGCCACTGCCGCCTCAGTCGGGAGCTAGAGGAGCGGGTGTGCCCCGGGGACCAGCCAACGGTGGAGCAAACGGACCGCCGCGGGGTCAATGGGGTGATGACGGACATGATGTTTATGGTGAAGGTATACACCAAGGTTCATCGTCCATAGGTGGTGGACGTGGACATGCTTGGCAAAGCGATGGCTCAGCGGACAGACCTTTTTATGGCCCCCCCGGGTGGCTTTGTTGAAGGGGCATCAGGCCCTAACCATCGACAGCATGCTGGCTACCGTGGTCATCGTGGTCGAGGTGGCCGAGGTGGCCGGTACCGGCAACGTCATCCTCCTCCGCCGACCGTCGTTGAGCAGACGGACACCACTGAGACGTCTAATCCTGCTCACACGGCAGATTTGTCAAATCACGCCATGGAGGTGGTCACAGAGCTGGCAACGGTTGTTGCCACAGCGTCGGGGTCAGTTGATAATACAGACAAAGCAGAGTCAGATAAAGCATCCAAATGGGCTCGCAAGAAGGAGAAGATGCTTTGCTATCGTTGTGGTGAGAAGGGCCACTTTATTGTGGATTGCGTAACTGAGCTTTGTGATACTTGCGGCAAGCCGGCACATGGTACGGGGGAGTGTCCTATCTTGCGTGATCGGATGCCCACTATCTCCATTTATGGTTTGTATTGTGCTGAGCTGATGTTCTTTGAGTCCCCTAGTGCGCGAGAGATCCCAGAGGAGACTCCGTGCATGACTACTGGAATTGTGAAAGTGACCAAATGTGATGTATCCGAGTCTCAGATTGTGCAGAGGCTTAAGGAGTTAGTTCCAGGTGACTACCAGTGGGAGCTTGTCAGTATTGAGGGCAATATGTATAAGGTTGACTTCCCATCTGTTCAGGATTTGCAGAGACTTTTGAGTTTCGGGTTGTGCCGTGTGCCTGGCACAGAGTGTGTTTTGGAGTTCCACGAGTGGAAGAAGGTTGAGCCAAAGGGCAGGCCTCTTACTCTGGTGTGGTTACGTTTCTGTGGAGCTCCCTCGAAGCCGATGCAGGACGCTGAGGTGGTTGCTAGCTTGGGTATTTTGGTAGGGAAGACTGACCGAGTGGATATGGCCTTTACCCGAGCTCACGGGGTGGCTCGTTTGCTGGTGAGTGTTCGAGATATAGAGTTTGTGCCTGATGTGGTTATGTGGACATATCAGGGCGAAATGTTCCCACTTGAGATTGAGTTTGAGGATGCCGCGCTTTTCGCTGACGTCATCAATGGGACTGATACAGACATGCACGAGGGAGACGACGGGTCTGCGGCCAAGGAGGCGCCCGGGGCTGATGCTGGACGTGAGATGTCCAACGGTTCGAGGCCAACTCAGACAACCGTGCACGAGACAACATCCTCTCTCTCAGTGCCGATGAACACGCTGAGATTTGGGTCGTTTGAGCCAGCTTCTGCATCTCCCAGACTTTGGAGTGACCGGGTGGAGGACGATGATGAGCTGGAGTATACGCTCCCTCTGCTGGTTTCTGCCGATGCTCAGGAGCCGGTGCTCGCGGTCACGGAGGTGGCTTGCTCTCGGGAAGACTCGGTCGTGGCCTCTCAGACGGCGATGGATGCGCCTCGGGGATGGGGCTATGGTCAGGTCACTGCGGCTCCCTCCTCCCCTCAGGTCGCCTTGGTGGCCGCACAGACCGGGACGCCCAGCCAGAGGGTCGGGATGGGTGGGGAGTTCGGGCAGGAGGCCCACATACTTCTCTCCCCCGGCGCGCTTGAGCCCGCCCTGACCGAGGCCTCTCCGACGGCGGTGGTTGAGCCTCTGGGAGGGGGCTATGGTCAGGTGGCGGCGGCTCCTTCTTCTCCTCAGGCCGCCTTGGTGGCCGCACCGACTGGGGCGCCTATGACGCCCCCCAGCGAGAGGGTCGGGACGGGTGGGGAGTTCGGGCAGGCGGCCCACAAACTCCTCTCCCCCGGCGCGCTTGAGCACCAAGGCGCCGCTTCAGGGCAGATATCGGCGGGACCTACCGTCAGGGCAGGAGGCCTTGATGTCTGTAGGCCCTCTCGGCAGGACGTGATCGCATTCGGAGGGATTTCAGATCCAGTTTCTGAGGGCCGGTGGATGAGTCGCCGGCTCCAGGATTTTTCGGAGGTTGACTACATGTAGCAGAGGTGCGCTATGCGGGCGGCCAAGCTTCGTGACATTGAAGTCACTACTGGTATGTCTGTTAACGTATCTAATTCAATTTTACATTATTCAGATGAGGAGATTATTCATAATGCAAACCAACTAGGAGTTTCACTGGGGAGTAATGATAGAGAGATATCTAATTCGGTCAATGATCTCCTAGATTTGGAGGCCGAACATGCATTAGAGACTATTCGAAACCTAGCTGCAGTAAAACCCATGAACGATGCAGAGATTGATGCGTTAGGAGTTAGAGTGCTTGATAATCTTTGTGCGGATCTTGCACCATCCAATCCTCACTCCGAGGAAGAGGATGCAACCCTAGAGGAGGATATAGCTAGCCCCACCGTGCCCGGTTATGAGGACTGGATGGAGGATCCAAGTAGACCCAAACGCATGTGGAAGCGGAAGATTTATCCCACTTCTGCGGTTCGTCGGAGTGCTAGGATTCGGACTACCAAAAAATTTCATGATGAAAGATGAAAGGAATCTTTTGGAATAGCAGAGGTCCCAAAGACTTGGCTAAAAGAAGGTTTCTTGCTGAGGCATCTTTAGAGCATCGTTTAGATTTTATTGCTCTCTCGGAAACTGGTCGTGAGAACTTTGCGCCCCAGTTTCTTGCCTCTCTTGTGGGCGGTGTTGATTTTGATTGGCATTGCCTTCCTCCGCGAGGAAGATCGGGTGGGATCTTGCTTGGTGTGAGATGCGACTCGCTAGAAATCCACAGCGTAGTGATGGGTGACTTTACGGTCAAGTTTCGAGTTAGGTCTAAAACTGATGGTTTCAACTGGGCTTTGGTGGCGGTATATGGTGCCGCACAGCCTAAGCTAAAACCGGAGTTTTTGGCGGACCTTGTTCGAATCTGTGGGTCTGAGCAGCTTCCAATGTTGGTTGGGGTGACTTCAATACCATTAGGAGGAGAGAGGAGAAGAACAACGATAATTTTGACGGCAGGTGTTTGTTTACGTTCAATACCATTATTGAAATTTTGGATCTGAGGGAGATAGAACTTTCTGGTAGAAAGTTTACCTGGGCTAATGCTATGCCAAACCCGACATATGAAAAACTTGATCGAGTTCTCACGAGCGTTGAGTGGGAACAGAAGTACCCTCTCGTAACGGTACAAGCCCTCTCGTGTGGAATATCCGATCACACTCCTTTGTTTCTGGACTCGGGAGAGCTGAATCACATGGGAAACAAAAATACATTTTCTTTCGAGATGGCCTGGTTTGAGCGCGAAGGTTTCTTGGACCTAATTGCCAGAGAATGGGTTAAGGGTGCAGGAGGTAGGACTTCGGTCGAGCGTTGGCAGAATAAGATTAGGCATTTGAGAAGTTTCTTGAGGGGATGGGCTAAACACCTTAGTGGGGTGTATAAAATTGAAAAGGACATGCTCCTTTCTCTTATCCAAGCCCTTGACATACCGGCTGAATCCACGATGTTGCAGCCAGCCGAGCTCCATGTTAAAACCGAGGCGGAGAAGAGGCTGAAAGAGCTTCTCCACGAAGAAGAATTGAAGTGGGCATTACGGGCTAAGGTCCGCAAAGTTGTCCAGGGGGACACAAATACCCAATTCTTTCACTTAATTGCTAATGGCAAACATAGAAAGAAGAGAATCTTTCAGCTTGAGCAAGACGAAGGCACCATTTTAGGGCAGGACAACCTAAAAACCTATATAACCGAATATTACAAGCAGTTATTGGACCTCCCGAGGATAGCTATGTGTCCCTCGATGAGTCCAGGATTGAGGATGTACCTCAATTATCGGCTGCCGATAATGATATTTTGGTTGCCCCGTTTTCAGAGAAGGAGGTGTTTGATGCTATTGCACAGATGAAAAACAATAAGGCTCCCGGACCGGATGGTTTCCCGGCTGAGTTTTAGAAAAAGTGTTGGCACATTATTAAGGGGGATTTGTTACCTATGTTCGATGATCTGTTCTCTGGACAGCTTCATTTATTTCACTTGAATTTTGGAACTATCACATTGCTTCCTAAGAAAATGGATGCTGTGAGAATAGAGCAGTTCAGGCCGATCTGCCTTCTTAATGTTAGTTTCAAAATCTTCACCAAGGTCGGGACTAATAGGCTTACACAGATTGTGCATTCTGTGGTGCAACAGTCCCAAACTGCTTTCATGTCGGATAGAAACATCCTTGAAGGGGTGGTTGTCCTTCATGAAACGCTCCATGAAATCCATTCTAAAAAACTTGATGGAGTGATTTTTAAGGTGGATTTTGAGAAAGCGTACGATAAAGTCAAATGGCCAGTCCTTCAACAGGCATTGCGTATGAAAGGTTTCGATGAAGCCTGGCGCCACCAGGTTAAATCGTTTACGCAAAAAGGTAGTGTTGGAATTAAGGTGAATGACAATATTGGTCATTATTTCCAGACACATAAAGGCCTAAGACAAGGAGATCCGATGTTGCCTATCCTGTTTAACATTGTGGTGGATATGTTAGCACTTTTGATAGGAAGGGCTAAGGAGAATGGTCAAGTAGGTGGCTTAGTACCTCATCTTGTTGATGGAGGTGTATCCATTCTTCAGTACGCTGATGATACAATCATCTTTATGGAGCATGATTTGGTCAAGGCAAGAAATATGAAGCTGGTGTTATGCCTTTTTGAACAATTGACCGGGCTTAAGATTAACTTTCACAAGAGTGAGTTGTTCTGCTTTGGTAGAGCCAAGGAAGAACAAGATGCTTATAGGCAATTGTTTGGGTGTGATTTGGGGAAGTTACCTTTTTCTTACCTAGGTATACCAATCCACCACCGCAAGCTGACAAATCGAGAATGGAAGTGCATCGAAGATAGATTTGAAAAGAAACTGAGTTGCTGGAAGGGCAAGCTCATGTCATACGGAGGCCGACTAATTTTGATTAATTCGGTGCTCACGAGTATGCCTATGTTTCTTCTATCGTTCTTTGAACTCCCAGTTGGGGTTAGGAAAAGACTAGACTTTTATCGATCGTGTTTCTTCTGGCAGGGCGATGAGCTAAAAAGAAAGTACCGGCTAGCTAAATGGGATATCATCTGTAGACCGAAAGACCAAGGGGGGCTTGGTATTGAAAATCTCGAAGTCAAGAACATATGCCTTCTTAGTAAGTGGCTGTGGAAGCTATCCCAAGAGACTGATGCCACGTGGGCACAAATACTGCGTAGCAAGTACCTTCAGACCAAAACTTTGTCACAAGTGACGGCTAGGTCGACTGACTCGCCTTTCTGGAAAGGACTCATGAAAGTCAAACAATCACTGTTTAATAGGGCAAAGTTCATTATTGGCAACGGTACTAGTACACGGTTCTGGGAGGATACTTGGCTCGGAGAGACACCCTTGGTCATTCAATACCCGTCTTTATATCGTATTGTTCAACGTCGTGAGGTGTTCGTTGCAACGATATTTCAACCTACCCCCCTTAATATTCAGTTTAGACGGTCGCTAGCGGGCAATCGTTGGGAAGAATGGCTCCGTCTAGTTAGGAGGCTGATGGAGGTTCAGCTTTCCCAGCAACCAGATGAATTACGCTGGAAGCTAACTAGGTCTAGAGTATTCACAGTTAAATCAATGTATATTGATGTTATCAACTCGAGCTTCATTCCTACCTCCAAGCATGTTTGGGCTGTCAAAGTTCCTTTGAAAATAAAAGTGTTCATGTGGTTTGTCCACAAACAAGTCATTTTAACTAAGGACAACCTGACAAAGCGCAATTGGACAGGATCTACTAGGTGTAGTTTCTGTGATCGGGATGAGACAATTAAACACCTGTTTTTTGATTGCCCGCTGGCCAAAGTTCTTTGGCGTACCGTCCACATTGGTTTCAATATTACTCCACCGAATTCTGTTAACATGTTATTTGGGACATGGCTTAATGGGATTCAGCCTGATGTAGCAAAACATATTCGTGTGGGAGTATGCGCTTTGCTCTGGACTATCTGGAATTGCAGAAATGATTTGGTTTTTAACAGAATATCACGATTTCATTTTGTGCAGGTTATCTTCCGAGCCACGGCATTAATCCGTTCGTGGTTGCTACTCACTCCGATGGAGGCCAGGGAGCATTTGGTTACTGCGTCTATCCACTGGGAGATGATAGCTCAGGATATCTTCAACCGGTTTGGATGGCGGTCATGTAATAGGATAGGAAATTAGTTTTCCTATCTTACTTTAGCCAGCCGGTTGTGGCATCCCTTTCTTGGTTAGTTTGTTTTCCTAGCATTTTTGGCTCTGAGTGAGCTTTTGTTTCCGTTGGAGACTTTCAGACCTTGTTACAACTTTTTATTTATAATAAGTTGGCCGTATGCATTGTTCTGATGCAGAGGCCGGGGTGCCTCCCCTTTTCGAAAAAAATGTGGGTTGGATAGAAGTAGCATCAAATGTTGCTTAGATGGTGGCTTTGGTCTTATTGTTGTATGACTTCGTAAGATCTTGTGTTAATAATTAATAAAATGGCTGTATACATTGTCCAAATGCAGAGGCTGGGGGTATTCCTCCTTTTTTTAACATGTAGGTTGGATCCTTCTTTTTAGGATGGTATTTTTCACTGATCCGAATGCTCAGGGATGTGCCATTCAAAAACATACTTAAAACTCCGTTGATGTGCCTTTGCCATGGAGACAAGGGATTTGCATGCATGACAATATGAGTTGTTGTGCCACCACAACATATATCATATCTTATAGCATCTCCAATAGTTGATATCAAATAGGGCACCAAATTATTATTCGAGCAAAATTTGCATAACTAAAAAGAGTTTTTACATCACAAAAACCTGCAACTTCAATAGATGATGTAAAATAGATGTCACAAAATACAACACTATTGGCTCTAGTGGGTGTCCTATTTTACATCATTTGTTGGAGCAATTGTTTTTGGTGATGTGAATTTTGCTCCAGCCATGTGGACCCCTGATGATATAAAATTTTCTCGAGAGCATCAAGTGATGCAAGTTTGCATCACTTTTTTCGAAAAGGGGATTCCCCGGCCTCTGCATCAGAACGATGCATACGGCCATCTTATTAAAAAGAAACATAGGTTCAACAAAGTCTTAGAGTCTCAAAACAAAAATAAAGGAGGGCTCACAAAGAGCCAAAAGGGCCAAAAAACAAACTGGCCATAAAAAGCCACAACCGGCTGGCATAAGAGAGGCAGGTAAATTAATTGCCTATCCTATTATATGACCGCCATCCAAACCGGTTGAAGATATCTCGTGCTACCATCTCCCATCGGATAGATCCAGTAACCAAACGCTCCCTGACCTCCGTCGGAGTGAGTAGCGACCACATACGGATCAACGCAGTGGCTTAGAAGATAACCTGCAAAAAATGAATATTTGTTGTTCTGTTAAAAACCAAATCATTTCTGCAGTTCCACACTGCCCACAATAAAGCACAAACTCCTACACGAATATGTCTCGTTGTTACCGGCTCTATCCTGTTAAGCCACGTTCCAAATAACGTGTTAACAGAACTCGGTGGAGTAATATTAAATGCAATATGGACTGTCCGCCATAGGACTTTGGCTAACGGGGAATCAAGAAAAAGGTGTTTGATGGTTTCATCCCGATCACAGAAACTACACCTAGTAGGTCCTGTCCAATTACGCTTTGCCAAATTGTCCTTGGTTAATATTACTTGTTTATGGACAAACCACATAAACACTTTGATTTTCAGAGGAACTTTGATAGCCCAAACATGTTTGAAACTAGGAATCGAGCTTGAGTTGGTAACATCAGCATACATTGATTTAACTGTAAACTCTCCAGACCTAGTAAGCTTCCAGCGTAATTTATCGGGTTGTTGAGATAGCCGAACCTCCATCAGTCTACTTACTAGATGGAGCCATTCTTCCCAACGATTTCCAACTAGCGTCCTTCTGAACTGCATATTAAGGGGATTGGATTGAAGTACCGTTGCAATGAACATCTCACGTCGTTGAACAATACGATACAGAGACGGGTATTGAATGGCAAGGGGGGTCTCTTCGAGCCAAGTATCCTCTCAGAATCGCGTACTAGCACCGTTGCCAATAATAAACTTTGTCCTATTAAATAAGGTTAATTTGACTTTCATAAGCCCTTTCCAAAAAGGTGAGTCAGTCGGCCTTGCTGTCACCTATAACAAAGTTTTGGAGTGAAGATACTTGCTACGGAGGATCTGTGCCCAAGTGGCATCTGTCTCAATCGATAACTTCCACAGCCACTTGCTGAGAAGAAATCTGTTCTTGACCTCAAGATTCTCAATACCAAGACCCCCTTGGTCTTTCGGTCGACAGATGATATCCCATTTGGCGATTCGGTATTTCCTTTTTAATTCATCGCTCTGCCAGAAAAATCGTGATCGATAGAAGTCCAGTCTTTTCCTAACTCCAACTGGGACTTCGAAGAATGACAAAATAAACATAGACATACTCGTGAGAACTAAGTTAATCAGAATTAATCAGCCTCCGTATGACATGAGCTTGCCCTTCCAGCAACTCAGTTTCTTTTCAAAGCGGTCCTCGATGCACTTCCATTCTCTGTTTGTCAGCTTACGATGGTGGATTGGTATACCTAAGTACGTAAAAGGTAAAGTCCCCAATTCACACCCAAACAATTGCCTATATGCCTCTTGTTCGTTATTGGCTCTACCAAAGCAGAACAATTTGCTTTTGTGAAAGTTAATCTTTAACCCGATCAATTTTTCAAATAAGCATAACACAAGCTTCATATTTCTCGCTTTGGCCAAGTCATGCTACATAAAGATGATCGTATCATCGGTGTACTGAAGGATGGACACGCCTCCATCAACTAGATGAGGTACCAAGCCACCCACCTGACCAGCCTCCTTAGCCGTTCCTATCAAAATTGCCAACATATCAACTACAATGTTGAACATAGGAGACATCGGATCCCCTTGTCTTAGGCCCTTATGTGTCTGGAAATAATGGCATATGTCGTCATTCACTTTAATTCCAACACTCCCTTTTTGCGTGAATGATTCTACCTGGCGTCGCCAGGCTTCATCAAAACCTTTCATACGCAAGGCCTGTTGAAGGAATGGCCATTTGACTTTATCGTACGCTTTCTTGAAATCCACCTTAAAAACAACTCCATCTAACTTTTTTGTGTGAATTTCATGGAGCGTTTCATGAAGGACCACCACCCCTTCTAGGATGTTTCTGTCCGGCATGAAAGCAGTTTGGGAATGCTGCACCACAGAATGTGCAATCTATGTGAGCCTATTAGTCCCAACTTTGGTGAAAATTTTGAAACTAACATTGAGGAGGCAGATCGGCCTGAACTGCAATTCTCACAACTTCCGTTTTCTTAGGAAGCAGTGTTATTGTTCCAAAATTTAAATGAAATAACTGAAGTTGTCCATAGAATAGATCATGGAACATTGGTAACAAATCCCCCTTAATAATATGCCAACACTTTTTATAGAACTCCGCCGGAAATCCATCCAGCCCTGGAGCCTTATTATTTTTCATCTGCGTAATAGCTTCAAACACCTCTTTCTCCGAGAACGGGGTAACCAAAATATCATTTTCATCAGCAGTGAGTTGAGGCACACCCTCAATCCTGGACTCATCCAGGGACACACAACTATCCTCCGGAGGTCCAAACAACCGCTTATAGTACTCGGTTATGTATAGTTTGAGGTTATCCTGTCCTAAAATAGTTCCTTCATCTTGTTCAAGCTGAAAGAGTCTCTTCTTTCTATGCTTGCCATTAGAGATCAAGTGAAAGAATTGAGTGGTCGCATCCCCCTGTACAACTTTGCGAACCTTAGCCCGCAACACCCACTTTAATTCCTCTTCACGAAGAAGCTCTTTCAGCCTCATCTTTGCTTCATGTTTAGCATGAAGCTCCGTGGCATGCAAAATCGTGGATTCGGCTTTTAAATCTAGGGACTGAATAAGTGAAAGGAGCATTTCCTTTTCAACTTTATAAATCCCACTAAGGTTCTTAGCCCATCCACGTAAGAAACTTCTCAAATGTCTGATCTTATTCTGCCAGCGCTCAACAGAAGTCCTACCTCCCGCATCCTTAGCCCATTCCCTGGCTATCAGATCCAAGAAGCCTTCACGTTCAAACCATGCCAGCTCGAATGAAAAGGAATTTTTGCTTCCTACGTGGTTTGGCTCACCCGAGTCCACGAATAAAGGCGTGTGATCAGACATTCCGTGCGAGAGAGTCTGGACCGTTACCAAAGGAAATTTCTGTTCCCACTTGACGCTCGCTAGGACTCGATCTAGCTTCTCATACGTCGGGTTTGGCAAAGCATTACCCCAATTTACTTTTCTACCGGAAAGCTCTATCTCTCTCAGATCCAAGCTTTCAATAATGGTATTAAACATAAACGAGCATCTACCGTCAAAATTGTCATTATTATTTTCCTCCCTCCTTCTAATGATATTGAAGTCACCCCCAACTAAAATTGGGAGCTACTCAGAGCCGCAAATTCGGAAAAGATCTGCCAAAAACTCTGGTTTAAGTACGGGTTGTGTCGTGGTTTTGTCACGGCAGATGTTCTAGAGAAAGGACTTAGTCGTGGAGCCATCACGATGGGTTAGCTTGAAGGGGTTAAAGCGGACACAAGGACGCAAGAGAGTTTATACTAGTTCGGCCCCTTTGATGAAGGTAAAAGCCTACGTCTAGTTGTGATGGAATTGATGGGGTTTCGGTGACTAGGGAGCAAACAAGCTTCGCCTATGTCTCGAGTTGTTGTCTGTCCTCTGAACCGCTGCCGGGTCGTCCCCTTATATACACGGGTGACGCCCGTCGGTTCACAGATTCCCAATACCGGCTCATAGATGTGTCCGGTTTGGTCTCTACTTATTCCTAACTTATAATACAAGTTACATACCAACGCCGGTTTACGGCTACAGGCCTTAAACCGACCATGGGCCTTGAGCTCTCATCTGCCTTCTTGGGCTTTAACATAATTAACTACTGATGAAGTTAACCCGGCCCAGATAGGCTGGTTTACGCCCAGCAGTAATATCCCCAACATTAGGCCCCAGATTGATTTGAACAGGTTCATGTCAATTTTTAGCAAAAAATCTTCACCTTCAACATCTTCTTGTAATTTGTTGAACCGCCGTGATGTCATCTTCTCTGGTTGTTGTAAACCGGTGTGACATCACCTGTTGTAAAGAACCTTATCCATGATACCCCCTTTTTGTTTTTGTTTAATAGGTCTCCGAAAATTAAGGCGACAGCTTCATTTCCAAACCCACGGTCCCTTGATTTTCGCGCCTGACTCCTGTCCCTTGCCTTATAAATAGGACCGAAGGGTCATTTCCTTTTCCCCTTCGTGCCCTTCTGCTTCGTCTTCCTCGCGTCGTCCAGCTTCGGAGCTCCGCCACCGTCGACGACCTCTGCTCCATCCTTGGCCGCTGCATCACCCTGACTATACCAGAGCATCGCGACGCCCTTCTGTTTCTTCCTCGGCTCCGGTGAGTTCTTCACCTTTTCCTCCGTAGATCCGTTCTAGGGTTTCCAAGTTCTTCGGAGTTCATCGTATGCTTCGTACTCATATGATAGATCCTAGATGAACCTATGAACCTGTGCTCTGTGTAGCGGTAGTTCTTAGCATCCGCCTTTACTCATATGCCTCAAGTCCGTAGCTCTACCTGTATCTCTGCTCATTGATTCGGTACTGTTCCTTTTTGAACCTTGAATATTTTCCTTCTTTTCTGAACTTGCTTCAGATCCGTTGCTGTAGAGAAATCTTGTGAAATTTGTTTCTGTATACTTATCTATCTGCAATCTCAACTGTTTCAATGCTTAGATCCGGCGGTTTAACTTTATAGAAAACTTGCCAAACTGGTATATACCATTAGTCCCCTTGTTGAACCGCCTGCTGCTGTTGCTTCATAAAACTTCGGTTTAGATAGAGCTGTCTCCGGTTTAACATTGTACATACCAGTGCACTTTTAATCAATGTATTTTTGAACCGGGATCTTCTACCTTGTAGCTTCCATCATGGCCAAGCAAGTGTATGAGTGCAATTGGGTTCCTTCTCGCGTCACAGAGGCTGAACTGGATGATTTAGTCCTGATTGGCACTTTAGGCAGCAAAGATACCATCCATTGGAGGGCTCCTGGCAAAGAATGCCCTCCCACACCTCGAGAAGGAGAGGTTGTTCTTTTCGTAGATCACTTAGCCCGGGGCTTTAAGCCGCCCAGTTCTAAATTTTACCGGGATGTTTTAGCCGATTTCCAGCTCCATCCACAAGATACTGGCCCCAACTCTGTTACAAATATGTGTCACTTCCAAGTGCTCTGTGAAGCGTTCTTTCAAGAGGAGCCCATAGTGGAATTGTTCAGAGACCTTTTCCATCTAAACCGTCGTACTGAGTTTACTGATGGCTCCAATACGGAGTTGGGTGGCGTGGCGATTTAGAAAAGGAAAGAGGTCACATACCCTCATGCCAAACTGCATTGCCACCCCAAAGAATGGAATCAGACATGGTTCTACTGCAAATACACCTCCCCTGCTGGTGAGAGTCCCTTGCCTGGCTTTCGACCGGAGCGGCTCAGCAACACACACCCTTTTCCACAAAGATTGACTGCACAGGAGAGAAGTAAATATGCTCCTCAGCTGTCAAAGCTCAGAGCCTTTATGGCCAACGGTTTAACAGGGGTTGATCTTGCTCGCTGTTAGATATCATGGAGCGTACTGCCCCTTAGTCAGCGCTCCGGTTTGATGTGCGAGTATACTGACAGTGTTGATGACCCACTGTGACATTCAAAACTCCAGCTCTCTGGTGAAGAAATCACAGAGGCTGTGCATAAGATACTGAATGAACCGGAACACGTCTGCGCTAGAACCAGCCTGCTTCCCTTCTGTGCCACCAACAAACCGCCAGCTGTAAGACTTTGATTTTTCACTTTGCTGAATCTGTTATTGATATGTCTGGTCATTGTTTTTAATATCAGTGTCTGCATAATCAGGGCGATGATCCATTTTGGAGCAAAAAACTGCCGCAGGAGAAACCAGAAAAAACAGACAAACCGGAAAGAGCAACCCGGCAAAAGACTAAAGCTGTGAAGAAGACTGCCCATAGGAAAAGAACCACTGCATCTTCTAATCCGGCTCCTGATGATGAGGTGGATAATCCAGACTTTGAGGTAGAGCTTGACTCACTTGGTTTATTTTTCATGCGTCTTATTGATGATGATATTTGTCAGGATGATGCCGAAGCCAGCCACGCGGATGTTGCAGAGGTATTTATTCTCTCTTCCGATTTAGAAACTTTGCCTTCACAAAAAATCCGTCAGGCAAACCGGAAAGTTAAATTTTCTCATCCTCTTGCTTATTTGGATCCTAAACTTCTTATGAAGACCCAACAACACGAAGCTCATCGCACCACCCGGCACAGTGGCCAAGTAGTTACCTCCGCCGGTTTACCGAACAGTCCGGTTCGGAAACGCCATTCAGAAGTCTCTAATTTGCTTGTCAGTGCTTGTCCTAAAGCGGGATGCTTTCGTCAACCTCTTAATCCGTCTGACTCCGATTACCAGGTTACTTCCCATTCATCTTCTGGCGAGTCATCGGCTACTCAGCTCGCACCGCTCAAAACGGTGCTTGGGTAAGCTATACTTATTGTGATGTTTGCAGTACATTGCCTTAGAACATATGCTGTATTTGATTTTTGTTATTCTTCTCAGGGCCAAACCTAGGCCAAGCAAGAAGGCCCGCCTGGACAAAGCGGACGAAGAAGATGTCGTTCTTGAAGCAGACAAGACACCCAATGCTGAAGCGGCTATTCCTGAGGATATTCCCAACGATCCACCGCAACAAGATGATGATCTTATTGCTGAAGAGAGACCTACTGATACCTCAGGTGCTATCCATCAGCCCACAGGCTCCATCCAGATTGAAAACTCTACCGGTCCAGCAAAACCTACTGACAAGCCAACAGCTCCAGTGCAAACCGGTGGTACCAAGGATGATGAGGTTGTCATTACTGGCACTGGCCATACTGAGCCAAGCAATCATGTCGCTTTATCCAAACATTCTGCCAAGGAAGAATTTGCTGCCTTTGGCAAAGGCAAGTGGAATGCTGATCTGACGACTTACGCTGCTCTGAACGCTCAAGATATCCATTCCGGCTATCTGAACCGGCTGTATACCAACCGTGACTATGAAGCCGGTCTGGTTAATATGATGAAAGATAAATATGAGGTAACTTCCATATGCTCCTTCCTGCTTGTTTGCTTCCATTCTTGCTGACTCTCCTAGCCCCCAAGGGCCGGTTTGAAATATTCTTTCAAACCGGGACTTAATAATATAAATGTTGATGCTTTGAAATTTGCTGATGTAGCCCCCAAGGGCCGGTTCAACTTAGCGTAGTTAAACCAGTACTTTAAGTAATTGAAACTGCCGCATTAGAATATATATGATCAAATAGCCATTAGCCCCCAAGTGCCAAGTTGAATACTTGTATTGATCTTGGGACTTTGTAAGCAATTGAAAGATGAAGATCGAATATGCATTAGCCCCCAAGTGCTAAGCACATAACTTGTTATGTGGTTGGTACTTGAATCCTTCTACCGATTTGTTGAAACATATATCTGTATGCATGCAGGCGGAGCTGAAGACGAAAGAAAACCAAGTCATCGATCTTCAAGAAAACCTGAAAACCCAACAAGCTGAAACCTCTAAAGCAAAAGAGGAATTGGCCAGTGCTTTAAGCGCCATGGAACAACTTAAGGAGAACTTCAAGAAGAAGTGGGCGGATTGGGCCACTGAAAAGTCCGCTTTGATCAAACGACAGGAGGATGTCGAGGCTGCACTAAAACCAGTGACGAATGAACTGACCAGCATAAAGTGGCACGTTCATGCCATGACCACTGCTATCTTTGGTAAGCCAGCTTGCCTTCTGAATTGGCTCTGCCTTCTTACAGAGTCGCCGGTTTATTAACCCTTTATGGTATTTCAGGGACACGCATTGGTCACTTGGGGTCAGATGTGCGGAAGAAATTGAAAGCCGCCTATAAATTGGTTGAACAATTGTATACTGGTGCCCAGCGGATCATCTGTACCGCGTCTCATAATAAACCGGCACCCACTTTGATTCAAGATACCCTGATGAAACTGTCAGTGCTTCCTGCCCGGGTTGAAGAGCTGAAGAAATCTGCTACTCGAACCGGTGCAATCAATGCCTTAATCCGGGCAAAAGCCTGGGTGCCGGATTTTGATCCTATTGAAGCGGCTCAGGGCTATCCCAGCTTGAAGGAAGACGGGTCAGAATTTGGTGAAGCGGATCTGTGAGCAATACACCGGGAGGTACGTCCACTAGCTTGTCAGTTGGCTGAGGAAGCAGACTTGTCTCGTTATCAAGCGCAATATGACAGTCAGAACAAGCGAATAGCTGCACCAATCCATGAATCGGAAAATCTGATCCCTCCAATCCGTAAGCATACTTACGCTCCCGATATTGACCCGTCATTGCTGATCCATGATGAAGCTGTTTTTCAAGCATTAATGGGAATCGACTGGACAACTGTGGATTTCCAGCCAGTGGGTAGAGAAACGAAAGCTGAAGCGGCGCAGGATGACCCACAACCATCGGGCCAGGCTGGTGACCAAGCTTGAACCGGAAGCCGGTTTTAAAACTACCTCTCCTTTGTGAAAAACAATTATATTATTATGGGCACCATGTTGCCTTGTAATAGGCTAGCTGATACCTTTGATGTTGATATGCCTTCGTGCATAACTTGTTCTTCCTGTGGTAATGAACTTTCCAAAACACTTTCTGAAATGAGAAATTCGTCAAGTGCCACCGCGGTTGTACCATCAGGCGGAATATGATGTCTGTATATATGAAATCAAAACATCCAAAACAAAATTTTAAGTATATGATCAAATTTTTGAGATACATAATACCTGCCATCGTTAAGCGTGAAGTTGGCTTGGCCAATCTTGAAGTGGAGTTTTGCAAACTCACACTATTGGAGGAGATAACAACTCCTATATATATATATATATATGACGCTGGTTTACCATGTAAACCGTGCCGGGTTATAATAAACACCGTGTTACTCCATAAGAGGATGTTAACAGTAAGGATCAAACCGGACAAATAGTCTCCGGATTGACGTGAACTGTGTTCCGTCAATTGATTGGTTAAAAAACGTTGTCAGTTTAAAAAAACACAATGAAAAGCAAAAACCCCCCTTCAAAGAAAAGTGTGAAGCAAAAGCCAAAAAAGGTTTATTTAAGCTGATCAAGTGGCATTACCATGGCCAAACACGACCAAGCTCCCGCTAGGTGTAACTATGGTTCTAGTCAGCCAGGTCCCCAAATGAAACCGTGGCATTTATGCCGACCAAATGGCATGGTCATGGTTCGGGTTCGACCAAGCCCCCAAGTGATTCTGTGGCCTTAGGCCGATCAAGAGGCATGACTGGTTCAGACATGACCAAGTCCCCAATTGATCTGGTGGCTCTCGCCTATCAAGAGGCATGGTATTGGTTCGGACACGACCAATCCTCCAAGTGATATAACACGATGCTTTTAGCAAAGCGAACTCAAGGGGTAAACCGGAGGCCATTTTAGAGCAACTCCGTGTAACCTCACATGATGTAAAAGAACAGATACCCCGCTTTAGCTGAGGTTCCGGTTTATTATATTTAATCATAATATATACATTGTCGTAATATGTACATAAATATAGCAAATGGCTCAGGTATAGTAAGGCCGAAGATGAGCTATATTCCATGGCCTGTTAGTCTCCTCCTCTGATGTACGTGAGTCCTTATGCTCTCGAATATCGATCAGATAATACAACCCGTTGTCCAGATTCTTGCTGACCACGAAAGGCCCCTCCCAAGGTGGGGATAGCTTATGCATATCAGTCTGATCTTGGATGAGCCGAAGCACCAAATCTCCTTCCTGAAAGGTTCTGATTCTGACCCGGCGACTGTGATAACGACAAAGATCCTGCTGGTAAATCGCCGATCAGGCGGCTGCGATGTCACGCTCTTCATCCAACCGGTCCAAAGCATCTTGTCGTGCTGCCTCGTTGTCCACTTCAACATAAGCCGTGACACGAGGTGAATCATGACGGATATCACTGGGGAGAACCGCCTCCGCTCCATAAACCATGAAGAACGGTGTGTATCCTGTTGATCTGTTGGGTGTTGTATTGATGCTCGATAACACAGATGGTAATTCTTCTACCCAACAACCCGGCGTTCTCTGCAAAGGAACCATGAGCCGGGGCTTGATGCCTCTCAAGATCTCTTGATTAGCTCTTTCTGATTGACCATTGGACTATGGATGTGCCACTGATGAAACGTCGAGCCGGATGTGCTCCCGTTTGCAGAACTCCTTCATAGCACCTTTGGACAAGTTGGTACCATTATCTGTGATAATACTGTGCGGAAAGCCAAACCGAAAAATCACCTTTTTGATGAACTGAACCGCCGTGGCCGCATCACACTTGCTAACAGGTTCTGCCTCCACCCACTTTGTAAACTTGTCAACCGCCACCAGGAGGTGGGTCTTCTTATCTTTGGACCTTTTGAAAGGCCCAACCATATCCAGCCCCCAAGTCGCAAACGGCCAAGTAATTGGAATCATTCTCAATTCTTGAGCCGGTACATGAGCACGCCTTGAAAACCTTTGGCAACCATCACATCGTCTGACCAGATCCTCCGCATCAGCATGAGCAGTTAACCAATAAAAACCATGGCGAAACGCTTTAGCCACCAGAGACTTTGAATCGGCGTGGTGACCACAATCTCCTTCGTGGATCTCACGCAAAATTTCACGGCCTTCTTCCGGAGACACGCAGCGTTGAAAAGCTCCTGATATACTGTAATGATGCAACTCGCCGTTTATGATAGCCATGGACTTGGATCGCCGGATTATCTGCCGGGCTAGAATCTCATCCTCTGGCAACTCACCCCGGTTCTTGTACGCCGGGTAAGGAAGTGTCCAATCTGGAATAACATGAAGAGCCGCCACCAATTGAGCCTCTGGATCAGGAATAGCCAAATCCTCTTCACCAGGGATCTTGACCGACGGGTTGTGAAGCACATCCAGAAAAACATTGGGTGGGACCAGTTTGCACTGAGAGCCCAGCCGGCTTAAAGCGTCTGCCGCTTCATTTTTCCGCCGGTCCACGTGGTCCACTTGATAGCCTTTGAAATAACCTGCGACAGTATCCACCTCACGGCGATATGCTGCCATGAGTGGGTCCTTGGAGTCCCAAGTGCCAGACACTTGCTGAGCCACAAGGTCTGAGTCACCGAAGCACTTAACTCGACTTAGATTCATCTCCTTAGCCATCTGGAGACCATGGAGCAAGGCTTCATACTCAGCTGCATTGTTAGTACAAGGGAACATTAAACGGAGAACATAACAAAACTTATCACCTCGTGGGGAAGTTAATACGACTCCAGCCCTCGAGCCTTCCAACTGCCTGGATCCGTCAAAATGGATGGTCCAATACGTATGATCCGGCTTTTCTTCAGGTGCTTGCATTTCCGTCCAATCATTGATGAAATCAACAAGTGCTTGAGACTTAACCGTTGTCCGAGGCACATACTTCAAACCATACGGCCCCAGCTCTATGGCCCACTTTGCAATCCGGCCAGTTGCTTCCCGGTTCTGGATGATATCTCCGAAAGGAGCAGAACTGACCATCGTAATTGAGTGCCCTTGGAAATATTGTTTAAGCTTCCGGCTTGCCATAAAAACTCCATACACCAGCTTCTGCCAATGCGGATACCTTTGCTTGGACTCAATGAGCACCTCGCTGATATTATAGACCGGACGTTGAACCGGATGCTCCTTAACTGCCTCCTTTCGCTCCACCACAATAGCTACGCTGACCGCCCGAACATTAGCAGCAACATATAGCAGTAACGGTCTCCTTGTCAACGGGAGCGGCGAGCATAGGCGGATTGGCCAATTGCCGCTTTAAGTCCTCAAATGCTTCATCAGCAGCAGAACTCCAGACAAACTGATCCGTCTTTTTCAACATCTGATACAAAGGGATTGCCTTCTCACCCAGGCGACTGATAAACCGGCTTAGCGCAGCAATCCGGCCTGCCAGGCGCTGAACATCGTTGATACACTTCGGTTTAGCCAGGGAGGTGATAGCCGTGATCTTCTCCGGATTAGCCTCAGTTCCCCTGTTGGACACTAGAAAACCCAATAGCTTGCCCGCCGGTACACCAAAGATACACTTGTCCGGATTAAGCATCATCTTGTATGTTCTCAGGTTATCAAAGGTTTCCTTCAAATCATCAATCAGAGTCTCCTTCTCCCTGGATTTAACCACGATATCATCCACGTAAGCATGTACATTACGGCCAATCTGCTTGTGAAGACAATTTTGTACACACCATTGGTAAGTTGCCTGGGCACTCTTGAGCCCGAAGGGCATAGACACATAGCAGAAGGCTCCAAAGGGAGTTATAAATGCTGTCTTCTCCTGGTCCTTAACTGCCATTTTGATCTGATGATAGCTAGAATACGCATCCAAAAAACTTAAACGCTCACAACCCGCCGTAGCATCAATAATTTGATCAATACGGGGGAGGGCAAAAGGATCTGCTGGACAAGCTTTATTAAGATCTATGTAATCCACACACATGCGCCAAGTGCCGTTTTTCTTGAGGACCAGCACCGGATTGGCAAGCCACTTGGGGTGAAAAACTTCAACAATAAAGCCAGCTGCTAAGAGCCTGGCTACCTCTTCTCCAATCGCCTTGCGTCTTTCTTCGTTAAACCGGCGGAGGAACTGTTTCACCGGTTTATATTTAGGATCCACATTAAGTGTGTGCTCAGTGAGTTGCCTCGGTACACCTGGCATGTCGGAGGGCTTCCATGCAAAAATGTCCCGATTCTCACGGATGAACTTGATGAGCGCGCTTTCCTATTTCGGATCCAAGTTGGCACTGATGTTGAACTGCTTGGACGAATCGCTAGGTACGAAGTCAACAAGCTTAGTTTCTGCTGCCGATTTGAACTTCAGGGCCGGATCATGCTCCGTAGTTGGCTTTTTCAACGGAGTCATGTCCGCCGGATCAACATTGTCCTTATAGTACTTCAACTCCTCGGTGGCACAAACCGACTCTGCATAAGCCGCATCTCCGTCCTCGCATTCCAAAGCGATTTTGCGGCTTCCGTGAACCGTTATTGTCCCCTTGTGACCCGGCATCTTGAGCTGCAAATACACATAACAGGGCCGAGCCATAAACTTGGCGTATGCCGGTCGCCCAAACAGGGCATGATATGGACTTTGGATTTTCACCACTTCAAACGTCAATGTCTCCGACCTGGAATCATGATCATCCCCAAAGGCCACTTCAGCTATCTTACCAACGGGATATGCTGATCTGTCAGGCACTACACCGTGGAATATTGTATTAGACGGTTTGAGATTCTTATCTATTATTCCCATACGGCAGAAGGTCTCATAGTACAGGATGTTAATGCTGCTCCCTCCATCCATGAGCACCTTGGTGAACTTATAACCTCCCACCTGAGCCGCCACCACCAGAGCCAACTGACCCGGATTATCGACCTAGGGTGGGTGATCCTCTCTGCTCCATATGATTGGCTGTTCAGACCAACGTAGATAACGGGGTATGGCCGGTTCAACAGAGTTGACTGCCCGCCTCTGAACCTTCCGGTCTCGCTTGTCCAAGCTAGTGGTGAAGACATGGTACTGCCCACTACTCAACTGCTTTGGGTTGCTCTGGTAACCTGACTGTTGCTGCTGTTGGTTGTAACCACCCTGGTTGTTCTGACTATTTTGACCATTATGTCCGCCCGGATTACCATTAAATCCTGAACCGGAACTTCCTCCACCGTAACCCGGCCCGGACCTTGAGCCACCGCCAGATTCGTGATCATACCGGAAATTAGTAGAATTCTTGAACTCCTGCATAATAAAGCAATCCTTCCAAAGGTGGTTTGCTGGCTCCTCATTCGTCCCATGTCTTGGACAGGGCTGGCTTAGCAGATAGTTTAGGCGGTTTGGGTTAGGGTTGGGTGCTCCATTACGATTTTTCGGCCTACCCTTGCGTCGCTGGCCATTGTCCTGTGCGTTGGTATTAGCCACAAAGTCCATGTTACCATCCGCTTCACGCTTGCCTCCTCCGCCACTGACTACCCAGTGATGCTGCTGACCTTTGGAGCTGTTGTTCTTCTTCCCTTTCCCTGTCTTGTCATCATCAGATTCGGGATCCTTGGTACTATCAGAATCAGTATATTTCACCAAAGCGGCCATGAGGGTCCCCATGTCGGTGCAATGACGCTTCATCCGTCCCAATTTCAACTTCAGGGGCCCAAACCGGCAGTTGCCTTCTAGGGTTAATACTGCGGTGTCAGCATTGATGCGGTCTGAGGAGTGCAACACTTGTGAAACCCGGCGCACCCAATGAGTCGTTGATTCTCCTTCCTCCTAGACGCATGCCGCTAAGTCTACTATCGACATAGGCTGTTTACAGGTATCCTTAAAATTGCTGATAAACCGGGCTCGTAATTGGGCCCATGAACTGATAGAATTAGTTGGCAAGCTTTTTAACCAAGTACGGGACGTTCCTTCAAGCATCATGGTGAAGTATTTCGCACACGCCGTGTCATCCACATCAAGCATTTCCATGGCCATCTCATAGCTCTCCACCCATGTCTCTGGAGGTTGATCCGCCGTGTAATTTGGTACCTTGCGCGGGCCTTTGAAATCCTTGGGCAGGCGCACGTTGCGTAAAGCGGGGATAGGGCAAGGCACCCCCAAAGAACTAGAAGTAACACCAGGTTCGATCGAGATGGTTGGACGAACCGGCGTGAGCTGCCGAGCCTGATGCTGTGCGGCTAACTCGGCCTCCCTGCGCGCTCGGGCCCGGTTCACCACTTTCTGAGCGTCATCAGCACCACCTGTCGGGTTGTTGCCACGGGGTGCTCCACGTCGTTCATTACTCGACACTGCTTGTTCATCCATACGTCTGCTATAGCTCCGGCTTGGACGGGAGGTCGAGTGGATCCGGTCGCGGCTGTACGAGTACGCTTCCTGTTGGGCCAAAGCTGTCCTCAGAAGTTCCTTGACCCATCGCGTCTCTACTGCCTGCGGCGAGTCACCTTCAATTGGGATGGCCTCCAGCCATGCAGCAGCGGCAACAAGATTGTCCATTGGGTTGGAGTAGTGACCCGGAGGTGTTAAAGTATCCTGAGGTATAACGATGTTTTGACGAGGCGGGTCCATCTGACGAGGCTGAACCGGTGCACCAGTCCCAGGGGCTTCTGCCCAGTTCCCCTCCAGCGGATTGCCGGCTCTTGGTCCTGGAGTGTTGAAAAGGTCTCTGGCCTCGAAAACCAGAGGTAAGCGGGATCGGTGCTTCCTCCTCATGACTTCATGCGACGCGCTCTGGTCCAACATAAGCCTGTAGGCCTGTGCGTCTAAAGCGGCCCACTCTGCGGCCATCCTGGTGTCCTCAGCCGCCAGATCCGCCTTGGCCTGGGTGATCTGTTCCTTTATCTTTGCAATCTTCGTGTCGTGAACGTCCTGATCTGGTGGATTAACTTCCGCCATAAGCACAGCCAACGCATCAAATAGTTCTGATAGAACCTGAGCCGGCGGGCGCACACGGCCTCCTGCCCCGGCAGCCGTCGCCGCTGCTGAACCGGAGATCGTTGCCGCGGCTGTCGAATAATGAAGCGCTGCTTGTGTTCCGGTCATGAATATCCCAACCCGGCTGGGCAGATCAGAGGGGTCCGGAATACTGTCGCCATCGAAACAGCTCCCAATCCGGCCATCTTGTATCTGATAAAGAGATTCGGTTTCTCCGGTCGAAGATTCGTCACCGGAAAAAATGACAGTCGCCCCGCGAAATTCCGAATTGTCCTCATAACTTCCTCCATGGATGACTCCCACGAAGGCACGCTTCATGGCCGGTTTAACCCGGGCGGATTGCGCACGCTGAGCCGTCTCGATGAGGTCGGTGCAGATGTCCGGCTTAGGGCCCGGTCCATCGATCTTGCCAATGAAAATGTGAATGCTACCAAAGGGGACCCGGTACCCGTACTCAATTGAGCCGGCCTCGGGGCCCCAGCCTGCGTCGTCGATGTAGAGCTTGCCGCGACGACTCTTAGTCATCCAGCCTACAGCGTAGCCCTCGAGTCCTTCAAAGCGGCCCTCCAAGAACTGGAAACCATCGTGCGATAGCCCCACGGTGGTCGCCAACTGTCATGATTTTGTCACGGCAGATGTCCTAGAGAAAGGACTTAGTCATGGAGCCATCGCGACGGGTTAGCTTGAAGGGGTTAAAGCGGACACAAGGACGCAAGAGAGTTTATACTAGTTCGGCCCCTTCGATGAAGGTAAAAGCCTATGTCTAGTTGTGATGGAATTGATGGGGTTTCGATGACTAGGGAGCAAACAAGCTTCGCCTATGTCTTGAATTGTTGTTTGTCCTCTGAACCGCTGCCGGGTCGTCCCCTTATATACATGGGTGACGCCCATCGGTTCACAGATTCCCAATACCGTCTCATAGATGTGTCCGGTTTGGTCTCTACTTATTCCTAACTTACAATACAAGTTACATACCAACGCCGGCTTACGGCTACAGGCCTTAAACCGACCATGGGCCTTGAGCTCTCATCTGCCTTCTTGGGCTTTAACATAATTAACTACTGATGAAGTTAACCCGGCCGGTTTACGCCCAGTAGTAATATCCCCAACAGGTTGTGTGGCACCATAAACCGCCACAAGAGCCCAGTTAAACCCATCAGCTTTGGACCTAACCCGAAACTTAACCGCAAAGTCACCCATCACTACACTTCGGACTTCCAGCGAATCGCATCTCACTCTAAGTAAGATCCTACCCGATCTTCCGTGCGGAGGCAGGCAGTGCCAATCGAAATCAACACCGCCCGATAAAGTATTGAGAAACTGGGGCGCAAAATTATCTCTACCAGTTTCCGAAAGAGCAATAAAATCCAATCTATGCTCGATAGACGCATCTGCAAGAAACCTTCTTTTAGCCAAAGTCTTTCAGACCTCTACTATTCCAAAAGATTCATTTCATATTTCATCATGAATTTTTTTAGTAGTACGGATACTAGCACTCCTGCGTACCGCTGAAGCGGGATAAATCTTCCGCTTCCACTTGCGTTTGGGTTTGCTTACCGGTTAAGTTTGCATCACTTGATGGCCTATTTTACATCACACTCTATTCCCCAGTAAAAATATTTGCATCGACATCATCTATTGAAGCAGTTTTTTCCCCTCGTGGTGTAAAAAAAATAGTCCCAGCCTATTTTATATCATCTATTGAAAATGCTCTTACTTGACAGTATTTTCATGGTACCTCAACTTATCTAGTCAATCTAACTGACACATCCCAACCAATTGGAAGTAGCAAACTAGCACACTTCTCATGTGGTCACCATCTTCCTTCATAAAATTTACACCCATACTCGCATCATGTAAGCTCTAACTTATCACAATCTGTCGACGACCGCCCGAGGCGCTCACGAGCTCAACAAGATATAAACTAATAGAGCCGAGCGCTGTTTTTTTTCTTCTTTTGCTAAGTTTAGCGAGCCAAGCCTTACTAATGTGTCAGTTGATTGCTGGAGTGCATTGCAAATTCTACTACTATTTTCAATATTTCTTTAGCAGTTTTAAATGTATTTTGTCTTACACGCCTTTATGACACTAGTGTGGGCTACACATTTTTTTTATGTTTTATTATTTTTGCCACTAGTTGAATCACACTACTCAATTTTGTCACTAAAAGTTTCAATCACTCAAAAATAGCATCCTTCCGTTGAGCGTGTCCTAAAAAAATGCCACACGACATCGTCACTGGTCGGTCAAAGGTCATTGATTGGGATGAAGTGACCAAGATTGCCCTGGACCCCACTTGTCAGCACTGCCCTAACATGTGGGTCCTAAGTTTTTTTTTGAGATCTGGAGTAGAGGACTACTCCGGTGGGACAGAACATTCAGACAGCACCAATTGTTGTAGGCTCGTCGGAACCCCTACAATCATAACTAGATCGCCAGCTCTTCTTGTCTCTGCCGCAAGGCCATGGGCCAGCGAGTTGCACTACCTCTTAACAACTCGGACGCATCACGCCTCAAAACCAGCCATGGCCTTCCTGATGTCCATGATTAGGCCGTAGTGGGGGATCGTGTCTGGCCAGGATTAGTCAGCTCATTTGCAATGCTCTGATTATCCATCTCCAGAACTACTTGGCCATTGAAATCCTCTGCAGTTGACTGGAGACCAACCAGCGCAGCTCTGGCTTCTGCTTCCTCTACACTCTTGCAACGAGGAAGGTTTCTGCAGATCAATTTCAGAACTTTGCCCTGGAAATCTCGTATGGCAACCCCATCTGCACTATCTCCATTCTCTGCCAGGAAAGCAGCATCCGTGTTTATTTTAACTATACCTTGCATTGGTGGCGTCCATCT
>NC_041386.1:512231605-512264085 GCF_002162155.2 Triticum dicoccoides | reverse complement strand
TATCAGTCCCTTCAGCAGATTCTCCAGCATATCTTAACTCCTCCTCATATCTTTGTAGGAACTGCACAGAGTTACTGATTGTCTCCCGCCCATTATTCCTCAGGCAGTCTTCTCTGATATACCAACTTCGCTAGAGCATCAATAGGATTTTGGCTCACCCCTCCTCATTCTCTGTGCCTAGGAGGATTTGTAGCCAGTCATCACCTGTGTACCAAAATTTACTCTCTGACGGGAGCCGCCATATCTCTCTGACCGCTTCTCGGAGCGCTTTACTCTTCGTACACATAACCACCGCATGGTGCTCATCCTCTTTTCCATTACCACAAATGCTACAGGTGTTATACAGCTCGAGGGTTCTCTTCCATTTGTTTTCTTTAGTGGCCAGGGTCTTAGTAGCCACTCTCCAAGCGAAGATACGCACTTTCCCGGGGACTTTCGTCTTCCAAATAAGGTCCCAGATGCTCCGGTCATTTGTTCCTCTGGACGAGCTTGATGGGTTATCATGAAGGAAATATGCCCTAGAGGCAATAATAAACTTATTATTTTATTTCCTTATATCATGATAAATGTTTATTATTCATGCTAGAATTGTATTATTCGGAAACATAATACTTGTGTGAATACATAGACAAACTAAACGTCACTAGTATGCCTCTACTTGACTAGCTCGTTAATCAAAGATGGTTATGTTTCCTAACCATAGACATGTGTTGTCATTTGATTAACGGGATCACATTATTAGGAGAATGATGTGATTGACATGACCCATTCCATTAGCTTAGCACCCGATCGTTTAGTATGTTGCTATTGCTTTCTTCATGACTTATACATGTTCCTATGACTATGAGATTATGCAACTCCTGTTTGCCGGAGGAACACTTTGTGTGCTACCAAACGTCACAACGTTACTGGGTGATTATAAAGGAGCTCTACAGGTGTCTCCAAAGGTAAATGTTGGGTTGGCGTATTCCGAGGTTAGGATTTGTCACTCCGATTGTCTGAGAGGTATCTCTGGGCCCTCTCGGTAATGCACATCACATAAGCCTTGCAAGCATTGCAACTAATGAGTTAGTTGTGAGATGATGTATTACGAAACGAGTAAAGATACTTGCTGGTAACGAGATTGAACTAGGTATTGAGATACCGACGATCGAATCTCGGGCAAGTAACATACCGATGACAAAGGGAACAACGTATGTTGTTATGCGGTCTGACCGATAAAGATCTTCGTAGAATATGTGGGAGCCAATATGAGCATCCAGGTTCCGCTATTGGTTATTGACCGGAGACGTGTCTCGGTCATGTCTACATTGTTCTCGAACCCGTAGGGTCCGCACGCTTAAGGTTTCGATGACAGTTATATTATGAGTTTATGAGTTTTGATGTACCGAAGTTAGTTCGGAGTCCCGGATGTGATCGCGGATATTACGAGGAGTCTCGAAATGGTTGAGACATAAAGATTGATATATTGGAAGCCTATGTTTGGACATCGGAAGTGTTCCGGGTGAAATCGGCATTTTACTGGAGTACCGGGAGGTTACCGGAACCCCCCGGTAACCTAATGGGCCTTAATGGGCCTAGTGGAGGAAGAGGAGAGGAGGCCTAGGGGCTGCCGTGCGCCCCTCCCCCCAAGCCCGAATTGGACAAGGAGGGGGGCGCCCCCCCCTTCCTTTCTTCCCTCTCCTCCTTCCCCCCCAAGTCCTAATCCAACTAGGGAAAGGGAGGGGAGTCCTACTCCCGGTAGGAGTAGGACTCCTCCTGCGCGCCTCCTCCTAGGGCCGGCGACACCCCCCTTGGCTCCTTTATATACGGGGGCAGGGGCACCCCTAGACACACAAGTTGATCTCTAAGATCGTTCTCTTAGCCGTGTGCGGTGCCCCCTTCCACCAAGGTGCTTAGGTGAAGCCCTGCGACAGTTGAACATCAAGATCGTCACCACGTTGTCGTGCTGACGGAACTCTTCCTCGACACTTTGCTGGATCGGAGTCCGGGGATCGTCATCGAGCTGAACGTGTGCTAGAACTCGGAGGTGCCGTAGTTTTGGTGCTTGATCGGTCGGGCCGTGAAGACGTACTACTACATCAACCGCGTTGTCATAACGCTTACGTTGTCAGTCTATGAGGGTACGTAGATCACACTCTCCCCTCTCGTTGCTATGCATCAGCATGATCTTGCGTGTGCGTAGGAAAATTTTGAAATTACTACGTTCCGCAACAGTGGCATCCGAGCCTAGGTTTTATGCTTTGATGTTATATGCACGAGTAGAACACAAGTGAGTTGTGGGCGGTATAAGTCATACTGCTTACCAGCATGTCATACTTTGGTTCGGCGGTATTGTTGGATGAAGTGGCCCGGACCGACATTATGCGTACGCTTATGCGAGACCGGTTCTCCCGACGTGCTTTGCACAAAGGTGGCTAGCGGGTGTCAGTTTCTCCAACTTTAGTTGAACCAAGTGTGGCTACGCCCGGTCCTTGCGAAGGTTAAAATAGCACCAACTTGACAAACTATCGTTGTGGTTTTGATACGTAGGTAAGAACGGTTCTTGCTAAGCCCGTAGCAGCCACGTAAAACTTGCAACAACAAAGTAGAGGACGTCTAACTTGTTTTTGCAGGGCATGTTGTGATGTGATATGGTCAAGACATGATGCTAAATTTTATTGTATGAGATGATCATGTTTTTTAACTGAGTTATCGACAACTGGCAGGAGCCATATGCTCGTCGCTTTATTGTATGCAATGCAATTGCGCTGTAATGCTTTACTTTATCACTAAGCAGTAGCGATAGTCGTGGAAGCATAAGATTGGCGAGACAACAATGATGCTATGATGATGATCAAGGTGTCACGCCGGTGACAATGGTGACCATGACGGTGCTTCGAAGATGGAGATCACAAGCACAAGATGATGATGGCCATATCATATCACTTATATTGATTGCATGTGATGTTTATCTTTTATGCATCTTATCTTGCTTTGATTGACGGTAGCATTTTAAGATGATCTCTCACTAATTATTAAGAAGTGTTCTCCCTGAGTATGCACCGTTGCGAAAGTTCTTCGTGCTGAGACACCACGTGATGATTGGGTGTGATAGGCTCTACGTTCAAATACAACAGGTGCAAAACAGTTGCACACGCGTAATACTCAGGTTATACTTGATGAGCCAAGCATATACATATATGGCCTCGGAACACGGAGACCGAAAGGTCGAGCGTGAATCATATAGTAGATATGATCAACATAGTGATGTTCACCAATGAAACTACTCCATCTCACGTGATGATCGGACATGGTTTAGTTGATTTGGATCACGTGGTCACTTAGAGGATTAGAGGGATATCTATCTAAGTGGGAGTTCTTTAGTAATATGATTAATTGAACTTAAATTTATCATGAACTTAGTACCTGATAGTATCTTGCTTGTTTATGTTTGGTTGTAGATAGATGGCCCGTGCTGTTGTTCCGTTGAATTTTAATGCGTTCCTTAAGAAAGCAAAGTTGAAAGATGATGGTAGCAGTTACACGGACTGGGTCCGTAACTTGAGGATTATCCTCATTGCTGCACAGAAGAATTACGTCCTGGAAGCACCGCTGGGTGCCAGGCTTGCTGCTGGAGCAACACCAGATGTTATGAACGTCTGGCAGAGCAAAGCTGATGACTACTCGATAGTTCAGTGTGCCATGCTTTACGGCTTAGAATCGGGACTTCAATGACGTTTTGAACGTCATGGAGCATATGAGATGTTCCAGGAGTTGAAGTTAATATTTCAAGCAAATGCCCGGATTGAGAGATATGAAGTCTCCAATAAGTTCTATAGCTGCAAGATGGAGGAGAACAGTTCTGTCAGTGAGCATATACTCAAAATGTCTGGGTATAATAATCACTTGATTCAACTGGGAGTTAATCTTCCGGATGATTGCGTCATTGACAGAATTCTCCAATCACTGCCAACTACCTACAAAAGCTTCATGATGAACTATAATATGCAAGGGATGAATAAGACTATTCCCGAGCTCTTCGCAATGCTGAAAGCTGCAGAGGTAGAAATCAAGAAGGAGCATCAAGTGTTGATGGTCAACAAGACCACTAGTTTCAAGAAAAAGGGCAAAGGGAAGAAGAAGGGAAACTTCAAAAAGAACGGCAAACAAGTTGCTGCTCAAGAGAAGAAACCCAAATCTGGACCTAAGCCTGAAACTGAGTGCTTCTACTGCAAGCAGACTGGTCACTGGAAGCGGAACTGCCCCAAGTATTTAGCGGATTAGAAGGATGGCAAGGTGAACAAAGGTATATGCGATATACATGTTATTGATGTGTACCTTACTAATTCTCGCAGTAGCACCTGGGTATCTGATACTGGTTCTGTTGCTAACATTTGCAACTCGAAACAGGGACTACGGATTAAGCGAAGATTGGCTAAGGACGAGGTGACGATGCACGTGGGAAATGGTTCCAAAGTCGATGTGATCGCGGTCGGCACGCTACCTCTACATCTACCTTCGGGATTAGTATTAGACCTAAATAATTGTTATTTGGTGCCAGCGTTGAGCATGAACATTATATCTGGATCTTGTTTGATGCGAGACGGTTATTCATTTAAATCAAAGAATAATGGTTGTTCTATTTATATGAGTAAAATCTTTTATGGTCATGCACCCATGAAGAATGGTCTATTCTTATTAAATCTCGATAGTAGTGACACACACATTCATAATGTTGAAGCCAAAAGATGCAGAGTTGATAATGATAGTGCAACTTATTTGTGGCACTGCCGTTTAGGTCGTATCGATGTAAAGCGCATGAAGAAACTCCATACTGATGGACTTTTCGAACCACTTGATTATGAATCACTTGGTACTTGCGAACCGTGCCTTATGGGTAAGATGACAAAAACACCATTCTCCGGTACTATGGAGAGAGCAACAGATTTGTTGGAAATCATACATACAGATGTATGTGGCCCGATGAATGTTGAGGCTCGTGGCAGATATCATTACTCACCTTCACAGATGACTTAATGAAATATAAGTCTGAAACATTTGAAAAGTTCAAAGAATTTCAGAGTGAAGTTGAAAATCATCGTAACAAGAAAATAAAATTCCTACGATCTGATCGTGGAGGAGAATATTTGAGTTACGAGTTTGGTGTACATTTGAAACAATGCGGAATAGTTTCGCAACTCACGCCACCCGGAACACCACAGTGTAATGGTGTGTCCGAACGTCGTAATCGTACTTTACTAGATATGGTGCGATCTATGATGTCTCTTACTGATTTACCGCTATCGTTTTGGGGTTATGCTTTAGAGACAGCCGCATTCACGTTAAATAGGGCACCATCAAAATCCATTGAGACGACGCCTTATGAACTGTGGTTTGGCAAGAAACCAAAGTTGTCGTTTCTGAAAGTTTGGGGCTGCGATGCTTATGTGAAAAAGCTTCAACCTGATAAGCTCGAACCCAAATCGGAGAAATGTGTCTTCATAGGATATCCAAAGGAAACTATTGGATACACCTTCTATCACAGATCCGAAGGCAAGACTTTTGTTGCTAAATTCGGAAACTTTCTAGAGAAGGAGTTTCTCTCGAAAGAAGTGAGTGCGAGGAAAGTAGAACTCGATGAGGTAACTGTACCTGCTCCTTTATTGGAAAGTAGTACATCACAGAAACCAGTTTCTGTGACACCTACACCAATTGGTGAGGAAGGTAATGATGATGATCATGAAACTTTAGAACAAGATACTACTGAACCTCATAGATCAACCAGAGTAAGATCCGCACCAGAGTGGTACGGTAATCCTGTTCTAGAAGTCATGCTACTAGATCATGATGAACCTACGAACTATGAAGAAGCGATGGTGAGCCCAGATTCCGCAAAATGGCTTGAAGCCATGAAATCTGAGATGGGATCCATGTATGAGAACAAAGTATGGACTTTGGTTGACTTGCCCAATGATCGGCAAGCAATTGAGAATAAATGGATCTTCAAGAAGAAGACTGACGCTGATGGTAATGTTACTGTCTACAAAGCTCGACTTGTCGCAAAAGGTTTTCGACAAGTTCAAGGGATTGACTACTATGAGACCTTCTCACCTGTAGTGATGCTTAATTCTGTCCGAATCATGTTAGCAATTGCTGCATTTTATGATTATGAAATATGGCAGATGGATGTCAAAACTGCATTCCTGAATGAATTTCTGGAAGAAGAGTTGTATATGATGCAGCCGGAAGGTTTTGTCGATCCAAAGGGAGCTAAGAAAGTGTGCAAGCTCCAGCGATCCATTTATGGACTGGTGCAAGCCTCTCGGAGTTGGAATAAACGCTTTGATAGTGTGATCAAAGCATATGGTTTTGTACAGACTTTTGGAGAAGTCTGTATTTACAAGAAAGTGAGTGGGAGCTCTGTAGAATTTCTAATATTATATGTAGATGACATATTACTAATCGGAAATGATATAGAATTTCTAGATAGCATAAAGGGATACTTGAATAAGAGTTTTTCAATGAAAGACCTCGGTGAAGCTGCTTACATATTGGGCATTAAGATCTATAGAGATAGATCAAGACGCTTAATTGGACATTCACAAAGCACATACCTTGACAAAGTTTTGAAGAAGTTCAAAATGGATCAAGCAAAGAAAGGATTTTTGCATGTGTTACAAGGTGTGAAATTGAGTAAGACTCAATGCCCGACCAATGCAGAAGATAGAGAGAAAATGAAAGATGTTCCCTATGCTTCAGCTATAGGCTCTATCATGTATGCAATGCTGTGTACCAGACCTGATGTGTGTCTTGCTATAAGTCTAGCAGGGAGGTACCAAAGTAATCCAGGAGTGGATCACTGGACAGCGGTCAAGAACATCCTGAAATACCTGAAAAGGACTAAGGATATGTTTCTCATATATGGAGGTGACAAAGAGCTCATCGTAAATGGTTACGTTGATGCAAGCTTTGACACTGATCCGGACGATTCTAAACCGCAAACCGGATACGTGTTTACATTAAATGGTGGAGCTGTCAGTTGGTGCAGTTCTAAACAAAGCGTTGTGGCGGGATCTACATGTGAAGCGGAGTACATAGCTGCTTCGGAAGCAGCAAACGAAGGAGTCTGGATGAAGGAGTTCATATCCGATCTAGGTGTCATACCTAGTGCATCGGGTCCAATGAAAATCTTTTGTGACAATACTGGTGCAATTGCCTTGGCAAAGGAATCCAGATTTCACAAGAGAACCAAGCACATCAAGAGATGCTTCAATTCCATCCGGGATCTAGTCCAGGTGGGAGACATAGAGATTTGCAAGATACATACGGATCTGAATGTTGCAGACCCGTTGACTAAGCCTCTTCCACGAGCAAAACATGATCAGCACCAAAGCTCCATGGGTGTTAGAATCATTACTGTGTAATCTAGATTATTGACTCTAGTGCAAGTGGGAGACTGAAGGAAATATGCCCTAGAGGCAATAATAAACTTATTATTTTATTTCCTTATATCATGATAAATGTTTCTTATTCATGCTAGAATTGTATTATCCGGAAACATAATGCTTGTGTGAATACATAGACAAACTAAATGTCACTAGTATGCCTCTACTTGACTAGCTCGTTAATCAAAGATGGTTATGTTTCCTAACCATAGACATGTGTTGTCATTTGATAACGGGATCACATTATTAGGAGAATGATGTGATTGACATGACCCATTCCATTAGCTTAGCACCCAATCGTTTAGTATGTTGCTATTGCTTTCTTCATGACTTATACATGTTCCTATGACTATGAGATTATGCAACTCCCATTTGCCGGAGGAACACTTTGTGTGCTACCAAACGTCACAACTTAACTGGGTGATTATAAAGGAGCTCTATAGGTGTCTCCAAAGGTAAATGTTGGGTTGGCGTATCTCGAGATTAGGATTTATCACTCCGATTGTCGGAGAGGTATCTCTGGGCCCTCTCGGTAATGCACATCACATAAGCCTTGCAAGCATTGCAACTAATGAGTTAGTTGCGAGATGATGTATTACGAAACGAGTAAAAAGACTTGCCGGTAACGAGATTGAACTAGGTATTGAGATACCGATGATCGAATCTCGGGCAAGTAACATACCGATGACAAAGGGAACAACGTATGTTGTTATGCGGTCTGATCGATAAAGATCTTCGTAGAATATGTGGGAGCCAATATGAGCATCCAGGTTCCGCTATTGGTTATTGACCGGAGACGTGGCTCGGTCATGTCTACATTGTTCTCGAACCCGTAGGGTCCGCATGCTTAAGGTTTCGATGACAGTTATATTATGAGTTTATGAGTTTTGATGTACCGAAGTTAGTTCGGAGTCCCGGATGTGATCACGGACATGACGAGGAGTCTCAAAATGGTCGAGACATAAAGATTGATATATTGGAAGCCTATGTTTGGACATCGGAAGTGTTCCGGGTGAAATCGGCATTTTACCGGAGTACCGGGAGGTTACGGGAACCCCTCGGTAACCTAATGGGCCTTAATGGGCCTAGTGGAGGAAGAGGAGAGGAGGCCTAGGGGCTGCCGCGCGCCCCTCCCCCCCAAGTCCGAATTGGACAAGGAGGGGGGCGGCGCCCCCCCTCTCCTTTCTTCCCTCTCCTCCTTCCCCCCAAGTCCTAATCCAACTAGGGAAATGAAGGGGAGTCCTACTCCCGGTAGGAGTAGGACTCCTCCTGCGCGCCTCCTCCTAGGGCCGGCCGCACCCCCCCCCTTGGCTCCTTTATATACGGGGGCAGGGGGCACCCCTAGACACACAAGTTGATCTCTAAGATCGTTCTTTTAGCCGTGTGCGGTGCCCCCTTCCACCATAGTCCTCGATAATATTGTAGTGGTGCTTAGGCGAAGCCCTGCGACAGTTGAACATCAAGATCGTCACCACGCCGTCATGCTGATGGAACTCTTCCCCGACACTTTGCTGGATCAGAGTCCGGGGATCGTCATCGAGCTAAACGTGTGCTAGAACTTGAAGGTGCCGTAGTTTCGGTGCTTGATTGGTCGGGCCATGAAGACGTACGACTACATCAACCGCGTTGTCATAACGCTTCCGCTGTCGGTCTACGAGGGTACGTAGATCACACTCTCCCCTCTTGTTGCTATGCATCACCATGATCTTGCCTGTGCATAGGAAAATTTTGAAATTACTACGTTCCCCAACATATCAGCCATTTGAGGTAAACTAGCCGCAGCCAGCTTATAGGCGCTTCTTACCGAGAAAACTCCATTACTCTCATAGTGCCATGCAATGCTATCCTTCGCTTCTGTTGCCGGGATGTTTAGTTGGCAAATTTCACCCGCATCGAAGGGGTAGAAAATTTGCCTAATCAAAGTCTCATTCCATTCTTTCCTGTCCGGGTGCATAAGCTGATTGACCCAACGTATCCGTGACCTCTGGATAAAGTTGGCCGTCTTCAGACCCTCTCTCCGTGGGATCCACTGATCCCTTTGAATCTGTATATTTTTCCCGTCCCCTATCCTCCATATTATGCCTTCTTTAAAAGCTCCAAACCAAACTCAATGGCTCTCCACACGGGCGAGGCATGCGAGGTAAAGACAGTGTCCAAGAGGTTTCCATTCGGGTAGTATTTTGACTTTAGAACCCTCGCACAAAGGCTATCCGGATTCTGAATTAGTCTCCATCCTTGTTTGGTTAGGAGTGCTTGGTTGAAGAGGTGCAGATCTCTTAAACCGATACTGCCTGCTCTTTTCGGTTTGATCATCCGTTCCCATGACATCCAGTGTACCTTGCGGTGTCCATCTTCATCCCCCCACCAGAAATCTCGGATCAATCTCTCATACTTTTCACAGAAGCCCTTAGATAACATGAAGACACTCATCACAAAGGTAGGAAGGGCTTGGACCACCGACTTTACATGCGTCTCCTTTGCTGCATACGACATGAATTTTTCCGACCAGTCACTACACCTCTTCCGGAATCTGTCCATAATTGGTTGAAATTGATCATCTTTCATCCTTCCCTCCGGGGTGGGTAAGCCTAGGTACTTACTCTCGAAGGTATCCGTCTTGACGCCCAAGATAGCCTTAATTTGTTCTCTAGAATCCACCGGGCAAACTTCACTGAATAGTAACGAGCACTTGCTAGCACTAAGCAATTGGCCAGTACACTTCTGGAAGGTGAGAAGAATCTTTTTTATTGTTTCTGCTTGCTCTGGTTCAGCCTTGAAAAATATCAGACTATCATCTGCAAACAAGAGGTTCGATATTCCGGGGCTGTTACGAACAATTTTGATCGGGGTCAACTTGTTTTCCATCATCTCCTTCCTCAGAAGATGGACTAGTTGTTAGCACACAGAGAATTAAATTAGCAGAAAAGTAATGACACGCGGGGATTCGGTCACCCGTGTGTGAAGCTATTTTTGCTTCTTATTTCATTCTCCATATGCTGAAAACTATGACCTGCATGTTAGTGAGTTGTAGAGAGAACATTGACAAGTAGGTACAATGCTATTTTGGTCGGTTCACCCCGGTCAATGGCCTTTGACCAGATGGTAATGATGTTGAATGGCATTTTTGAGTACATGCTGGAAAAGGATGACATCATTGAGTAGTTGAAACTTTTTAGTGCACTGCTTCGCACACAATTAGCACCTTGTGATCTAGCCTGTTGCACTTGCACAATAGTTTATACTTTATTTTTGGGCAGCCTAGTGCATTTTCGGCAGCCGATCCGTTGAGATTGTATTTATGTACACACCCATCCCATAGCCTTAAAAAAATGTTGCACTGCATAAAACCAAGTCTACATTATGAAATATAGTTTGTGATAGATCTACGTGTATATGTTCAGTGTCATAGATGTCAATGTTTTGTCAGGTTTGAGAAAGTTTGTTTGGCAACTATATAAATGGACCTGCAATGAGACTAAGAGAGAGTATATATCAAGATCAAGAGACTTCCTCCTCGCAAAAAGAAAAATCAAGAGACTTCCAACTTCCCCTTTTCTAGGTTTGCTTAGAAAACATGCAATGCTAGCCGCCTAGATAAGCCGACCGCAGAAATATGGTAGTAGTGTAGCATTGAAGCTTGCAACGGCTTGGTCAGCTCACTCGGCATCATCGATTTTTACAGACCGAGGGCCACGATTTAGGCCTGCCCGGCGACATCCACACCTTGTTTTTGAATTTCAAACTCTCGGCCGGCTTGCCGCCGGGCGCTGGTCGACTACTACGCGCGGGTAATCCGTCGTAGGCTTCCCGCGAGTTGGCCTGTGCCACATGCAGACGCCTGATGCACGGGAGTTGCCTTCCAAAAAATGACGCAGGAGCCGCGGCTCCTCAGTTTATATATGTATTTTTTAGTTGTGGACTACGATTTTGAAAGAAAGACAGCGGAACCTAATCCCGATTTAACAATTACCGCCACGACATCAGTGCATCAATCAACCGCCTATGGAGAGCGACGCGTATCGCGACATTTCCAGAACGCGCATCGTCGGGCCAGCAAGGCGATGGAGACAACTGTTGAGAGGAGAAATGGGTGTGGCCGGGAAGCAACAAACTCCGCCCGGACGGTCGACGTCTGAAGCTGAAGGTCGTGCAACGTCGTACGTACGTACGTAGGTGACGCGCCGCTGCCCGTCGCCATCTCCGGCGTCAGACCCACCGCGCAGACCTCCTTGCGTCCGTCCGCGCGCGTGCTGGACCTCCTTCGTCAGCTTGTCTCTGTCGCTCGCCGGCCGGTCCATGGATACACGCACGCACGAGCGAGCTGCATGCGGCGGCCACGCCACCGTGCCCTGCTCCGAGGAGGCGTCCTCACCTGCGTGTCGCGTCACTGTGATCGCGACGGTGCGCGTGAACCCGGCCGTGGTTTGTCCGTGGCTACGGTTTTCGTCCGGACGCACGGGGTTTGGTCCAGTTAATTTCTAGGCCGCGACTCGATGGAGACAATAGCACGTCCAAGTTTGAACGCTGATGGATGGGCTGCTTGATTGTACCCCTACGGCTTTTCTTTCACAAGTTGCACTGTTTGTTAATCTGGTTTGATCGCCCGGTGGGTCAGACAAACAAACAATCTAGGAGGTCGGACAGGAACCATAGGTTAATTTGCACACAAGCAACCCGTCGTACGTGCTTCGTACGTACGTACTACCCTGCGGAGCTGGTAGCTAGACCTCTCAATAATTCAGCTAACAACCTATAGACCGATGCCAATGCCATCAATCAACTTTAACGTGCACATGTACATGCACGGGCGTAATGATCTCTCGAACTAGTTCCTTCTCCCTGGTCCCCGCCGGCCGGATTGCATTCCGTCTTCATTTCTAGACTACCAGTACAGTGCAGCGATGTGCGTGCGTACGTCCTACCCCTTCCATCTATATAGAGCATACTCCATTTTTCAAGATCACCTTTGACTATTCACAGAATTAATAGTACTACATAAAAGGTATAATGTGAAAATTATATTATTGGAAGCTTCTTTTACATATAAATTTGACGGTATGCTTTGTGTAAGTTGCATCTTATATATTATTGCTCTAACATTTGATCAATGTTAGTCTCGGAAAATGCATTAAGCCCTATATCTCTACTTTTAATGGAGCAGTTGATATCCTCGTATGGTTTATTTTCGTCCCACCACTTTCAACCGTTTTATTTCGCTGGGTTTTTTTCCGTCCCCTCTCCCACCCCACCGGTTTAGTTTCGCGTCACCCTCACGTACAACGAAAAAAATCTGAACGGATCAGAACTTTAAATTCTGACGCAAGTTATTGAGGAATGTCTTTATGTGAAATAATCAATCACGATCAATCTCTAAATATCAAATCTAAATTAATCGACCTTACCTTAAATTGCTCAATCACATTAATCTCTGCTCCTGGCAGTCCGTACGTTGTTTCTTTCGTTCGCTTCCACCACCCCCTTCGTTTTTTTTCTTGCAGCAATCTCTACTCCTAATGAACGAGTTGGTTGAATAGTCCCATCACTTTCGTCTGGGTTTTTTTCGTCTCAGCTTCCACCAAACGCCACCTCGCACTGGTTTATTTTCGTCTCACCTCTTGCCACTCCTTCCATTTTTATCTCCGGTTACTAAACCCGCCAACTGATTTTTCTTCCTATCCCACTGATCTTCTCTCATTGTTTCCATTCTGTTCCGGATCTCCTTCCCCCAATCCTTTCCAGTCACTCCCAAGTCAGAATTTTCTTCCAAATCTGACCATATCTATCTTGTTTCCATTCCATTTCCGATCTCCTTCCCTCAATCTTTTCCAATCATTCCCAATTCAATTTTTTCTTCCAAATCCGATCACACCCGATCTAGATCTCGAGGGTTGCCTCCCGTTCATCCCAGCACGTCCCTTGTACCAGCCATGGAAGAGAGGAGGGAGAGAAGATGGGAGCGCAGTGGCCTCTGGGTCGTCTTGGCCCTGGCGGGAAGGCATTGGAAGGAGCCCGGGAATGGGCGGCATGGCGAAGGTCGTGGCCATCGTGGTCGCGGCCGTCGTGCTCGTGCCGTGCGTGTTCCTGGCCATCTGGAAGTACCAACGGCAGGCCAGCACCGTTGCACGCACACGGACACGGTCACTCGAGTCATCCACGTCAATGCCGCAGGCCAACGGCTCCACGAGCCTTGATCCAGTATCTCTGTCTCCGTGGTCTCCGAGAGCGTCTCCGACTGGGGCAACAACCTGCTGCCGGCGGGGAAGCAAGTCGCCTTCTGGGGCGGTCGGGGCAACAACGGCAGGGACCAACCCCTGTCCGTCTTTGGGATCCCGAAGTACCATTACAAGTATGGCAACTACTCCTTTGCTGCAATCTTGGTTGTAGTATTAAGATCACATTATCAGTGAATTGTAAAGTTGAAATATATCGGCTTGGCTGTCTAATGCATTTGATCTAATTAAGGATAGTACGTTCATGGCAGCTCCAGAAATGCATGCATGCAACTTATACCATGATCTTATTGTAAATGTTAGTGTTGGTGTGAGTAGCCAGAAGCAAAGTAACGTCTTTCTGATTGCTCCATGTTACTGTGTCGGTTGTTCAGGGATCTGCAGAAGGCTACCAAAAACTTCACAACGATTCTGGGCCATGGATCATTTGGTCTTGTGTACAAGGCTGTAATGGCTACTGGTGAAGTCATGGCTGAAAAGGTTCTTCCGACACCGCTGCTACTTGGTGCCCGCCGCACCCAAGGCATCGGTTGCCGTCCCTGTTCTCCCGGTGGCCCTCTCGTCATGCGATCACTTGGTCGAGAGTTTGTCACAGCCGCTGAGGAACAGGTCGGTGAACTCTATTTACTCTTTCTGGTCTCACCTTAGCTATTTGATTCCCTTCAATTGTGTGTCGCATATGTGCAGTCTAATTCAGAATTTTTAAATTTACATGTTAGTTGCAGAGTGACTCCCAGGAAAATTACTCAAATTTATCCAATGGGTAATGACAAAGTAAGAATGGCAGGTCCATTGCTAGCCAGCTCCGAATGTGGAGACAAATCATGATTCTTTTATCGATAACCATCAACAGAACTCCAAATTCTTGATATTGAAATGAAAAGTGAGCCGACATCTATGCCATGTTAAGCTTTGAGTTCAGCTACTTCCTATGTGTTTTCCAAAGCAAAGCTGGTGTTTATGTTTCAGTTTTTCTGTAACCATTTATCTTTTTAATTGTTCAATCGTCCAAGAATATATTTGTATTACTACCTTTTATCAATACTCCATGTGTTCATTCCAAAGCAAAGTTGTCCAGCCAAGCTACCTGTTTTCTGTTCTTAACATTTTCACTGAATTTTTGTCACTCTTGTCTTGCTGATATGGTATGGTGCTAAATACTTGAGCAATATCTTGCATGATATTCTTCTCTTCCTACGTGCATTTATTTATCAGATTGGAGGAAAGGTAGATTTAATTTCAGTATACTCTATGCCAAGAGACACTCTAATTTTGCTTTCTTACACATGTTACTGCAGGACCATAGCAGACCATTGCAATGCGGCAACCCAAATTTCAATTCAACAGTGTTCTGTGCGCATCAGTAAGTTATTTATCTTGCTTTCACTTTTAAATTTCTTGCTGAATCACTACAAGCATGTGTTCCTGTCTCCTACATGTCTCTAAATTCTAAGATTTGAAATTATGAATATTTTTCTGTAATATATTTCATGGTTTTGTGGCTTATGCCTTGCAAGATTTTTGCCAATGCGGAAGTGCACAATCCTTTTGAACTTATATAATTTATATCCATTATTGAGGTGGAATGTACCTTGCAGCTTATCATCGCAGAGTCGCATTTTGCAGAGTCTTTGACCATAATTGATCTGAAGCTGCATTTTGGCAATTTTATTTTATAACTTAGTGGCTATTATTGTATAAGACTGCTCACTTCTCTCGTAAGTTTGTTAGCTACCATGGTCATCTGTTGCTATAGATAATTATTTGGATGACATTACATGACAAAAAAATTAATTTTATGCAGCTAAGCACATTGAGTCATATATTTTTCCTCTTCAACATAAGAACAGGTATGTACCCTGCCCTTGTCTTCATTTGATAAGAGTGATATGAGGATTGAGGCATAGAACATGATGTCATAAATTGCATGCTGGACTATACTTGAGTTGTTTTACTTGGCCTCGTAATTTTTTTGATCCCTCTAGCTTTGTGGTTTTTTTATATGTGCATTCTTTCTAGACTAGAACACATGAACCAAAAAGCTTTATTTCTCTTGGGATTTTGGTTTCTTGCATACTGTATATATATATTTAGTTGCTTGGATTCAGGAGGAGAAAATAATGGGTGGAGGAAGAAGAGTGATTTTATGGTACAAAAATGTTGGCAATGTTTCATTAAAATATGTTATCTGATGTGCTTGATTCTTCCATAGTTACATGTTTGACATAGTTAATGTTAATATTGAACCACCAGAATATATTGCTAACATGATGGAATGAGATGAGATCTCAACGTCCAGACTGCGGTTGATCCATTATGCAACCATGAAAAATATAATAACTCTGAGGACCTTGTATGGACAATATATCTGAATCTCAATTGGACATGTGAAAAAGGATGTGTGAACTGTACCTAACCTCTTATAGGATTTGCGGGAGATTGTCAGCGAGCCACTAGTTGAAGTTCTTCTGCAATCATGCCGAGGATTTGATCTTGGCTGGCATGGATGGGGGTGTTGTCCGGTGGCAGCGGGGTGCGGCAAGGTACAAGAAAAGGAAAAGTGGGAGGGTGGAATATACCGAAATGGGAGTATCCAAAATAGATTCGGTACTAGGAGGCCGGTTACGTGGGGCAGAATAGGAGGATGAACTGAATGGGAACCTTGAAGATTATAATTGGTCGAAGAGCAGCCAATGCTATCTGTTATTTGCTTGCAACAACAAGATGTGTTATAGCTCTTGTCATGCATCATTCTGTATTCATCTTAGTGTCAATTTGACTTGTTTTCTAAATAAATTATAATATAGGCAAGAACTGGTTTGTTTTCGTCTCACCTCCTATCACTGTGGTTGATCCCTTATGCAACCATGAAATATACAATAATTCTGAGGACCTTGTATGGATAATATATTTGAATCTCAATTGCACATGTGAAAAAGGATGTGTGAATTGTACCTAACCTCTGGTAGGATTTGCGGGAGATTGTCAGTGAGCCACTAGCTGAAGTTCTTTTGTACAAGAAAAGGAAAATCTAGGTTGGCGTGGACCGGCTTGTGTACTCCTGGATGGCGATGTCGCCTGGTGGCAACAAGGTGTACTCCTGTATGGGGGTGCCGTCCAGTGGCAGTGGGGTGTGCAACGTACACTAAAAGGAAAAGTGGGAGAGTGGAAAATACCAAAATGGGAGTATCCAAAGAAGATGAGGTACCATGAGGCAGGTTACATAGGGAGGCGGGACGGGAGGACGAACGGAATGGGAACCTTGACGTTTATAATTGGCCAAAGAGCAACCAGTGCTAACATTTATTTTCTTGCAAGAACAAGTTGTGTTTATAGAACTGCTTCCATGGTGCCCATGTCAAGTGTTGCAGTGGATTAAAAAGTTTACCGTATGAATCTTTTTTTGTTGTTGTATGGAGTATAACCATAAATTTGTGTGCTCTATAGTGGTGGAGTAAATGAGCCAGGATTAAGTTCAAAAGGTTGTCTTGGCCCCTACAAAGGCTAAGACTTCTCTTTAATATTTAAGCTTCTAGGATATAGTATAGCCACCGAATGTTACGCTGAGCAAAATTAAGTTTTGAGTTGTGAGAGAGGGAAATGGAGAGGGAGATGTGTGTGTGTGTGTGTGAGAGAGAGAGAGAGAGGCGTTGGAAAAAGGGGAGGGAGAGAGATGGAAGGTGGTAGATAGAGTGGGGGAGCGAGGGACATATGTAGGGTGTGAAAGAGGGAAACTGGCATATTACAATCAGATAGAGAGGGGAGATAGATAGAGCTTTAGTGTGAAATTTAGGCACAAGTGCATCGTTTCGTGTCAGAAATTAAAAGTGTGTGTTGATGGAGGGTGGGGGGATTCGGAGCCAGATATGTCACTAATTGAGGTGGGGTGGTGAACATGGACTGGGGTTGCGGAGATAGTTGGTTGGGAATGAAAAAGATGTTGAGTGATTTATTTATAAAAAAAGTAGACTGTAGAAGTGCATTAAAAATCTGTAGGTATATGTTTACTCGATTAAATTTTATATATATACTTGCTGAAATATCGTGCAAATGAAGCTAGAGACAATATTTCTGATATTTAATGGGAATATCCTAAACACATCAATTAGATCTTGGTTTGTAACATATGCTTATTTATACTATTGATGTCAATGTATACATCATCGAGTTACATTATGGGTGAATTGAATTTCAATTATTTTTTGATTGTTGCACACTATCTTTTGTATATATGTGAAATATGATATACATTATATGTGCAATCAGAAAAAAAATCTATGTGAGCAAAATTTGATATGCTTTGTATTCAATGGTGCAATCGGAAAAGACAAATTAAAAGCCCGTGGCAACGCACGGTCGTTCTACTAGTAGATGAAAAGAGGGAGTAGGGTGCATCTTTCTACTTTCCTTGCTACCGTTGCAGCAAGTTCTCGATTATCTATACCAATATAAAAAGACCCAAGGAGACAGATCCAATTAATCTCGGTCATCAAATCATGTCAATCCAACGACCTAGACTGTTTTAATGTCGAACACTCAACACATTTAGCGTGCGGTTAATTTCATGCCAAATATAGTGCCAATCACATAATAACACGCAAATAATATACTATTTAATATCCCCATGCACTTAAATTGACTAGTATTAAGTAGTGATCTAAACGCTTTTATATTTCTTTACGAAGGGAGTATGTGGTAGCATTTAAAAAAAAAGGAGCTTCCACTTGGTTTTAACAATGCACTTTTTTTTTGCACAAACTAATAACAAAATACAACAGGAATATGAATGCAGTTAGGATCTCTAATAGGCCACCAGCACTTTTTTAAAACATACTCTCTCCGTTCCTAAATACTTGTCTTTCTAGGCATTTCAATAAGTGACTACATACAGAGCAAAATGAGTGAATCTACACTCTAAAATATGTCTACATACATCCGTATGTAGTAGTCATTTGAAATGTCTAGAAAGACAAATATTTAGGAACGGAGGGAGTATATGGTAGTAGCACCTGCTTTCGTACGTGCCAGTTACAAAATCGGCACTTGGTATCTCACACAATATACAGATATTACTACCATTTGGAATCATACAAAGGCAAGCTGGCTACGCAATGTTGCTAAGTATCTCCAACCGATCGCAGAATCACAGAAATCCGAATGCGCTGACTTAGTTGGATATGTACAGGTGGGGTGGCGATTAGGTTAACTAGCTGTTAGCTGCGCACGCACGTGTACATGGCCATTGCCACGAGGTTTCTCCGCCCTCTTGGCTAGGACAGGAGGAGACAGCCACAGCTCAAACCTCAACAGAGAGCCTGCCGCCGCATCTTACTCAGTTTGATTGAACTTCTGGACGGTGAGTCGACCGTGCAACTAATTAAACAACTTATGATCCACCATCCCTACCTAAGCACGAGCCGGGTACAGGATTAGCGATTGGATTATGTCACTGATTCAAGACACCGCTGTATAGTAGGTCAACGTACGTATAATACATGGACGAGGTGATCTCTAGCTCGAACTAGACAGCTGCTTGTAATCATGCTCTTTTTGTTGCTTGGAATTCCTTGGGTTCATCATTCATACGCTCCGGTGCGGTGTTCCAACGACTGTGAACGTCTGAACCGAAGAGCGGAAGAGACACCACAGCTAAGAGATGCCATTACGGACGGGGGGCGGTGGCCTAACTGAGCTCGATGGCCACGGCCACATCACCGCTAACTTACATGTGACCGCTAGTTGAGAGGCAGCACGCACGGAGCAACGTACGTGTCATTTCTGGAGATTCCGCATGTCGGGGCGCCAAGTTACAGCCCATGCATAGCTGAGATTAGAGATCTGCCCCCTCCAATTATAAACCACTCCTTCTACTCAGGATTTTCTTTTATAAACCCCTCCTTTCTAAATTTTTTTACTAAAGAACCGGCATCAGATTTTTGGTCATCTCGCGTGAACGTTGTTTGAACCGTTAGATCAATAGCACGAATCACGAAGTTGCTGGCATGGCGTTGTTTTTTTCTTTTCGAAAAGGGGGTTTACCCCAGTCTCTGCATCAGAAAGATGCATACGGCTCATATTATTAAAAAGATAATCCAGTAACAAAGTCTCAAAAGGTCGTAGTGCGAAAATAAACAAAAGCTCAAAAGAGTTAAGACTCAAAGCCACAACCGGCTGGCAAATACAATAGGAGCACTACATGCCTATCCCATTACATGACCGCCATCTAAACCGGTTGAAAATATCCCGAGCTACCATCTCCCATCGGGTAGACGCAGTAACCAAACGCTCCTTGGCCTCCGTCGGAGTGAGTAGCGACCACATACGGATGAACGCCGTGGCCCTGAAGATAACCTGCAAAAAGTGAATGTTTGTTGATCTATTAAAGACTAAATCATTTCTGCAGTTTCATACTGCCCAAAATAAAGCACAAACGCCAACACGAATGTGTCTTGCAGTATCAGAATCAACCCCATCAAGCCATGTTCCAAATAACATGTTGATAGAGGTGGGCTGATTAATATTAAACGCAATATGAATCGACCGCCATAGAATCTTAGCCAACGGACAATCGAGAAAGAGGTGTTTGATATTTTCGTTATGATCGCAAAAGCTACACCTAGACGAGCCCACCCAGTTGCGTTTTGCAAGGTTATCCTTAGTCAAAATGACTTGTTTATGCACAAACCACATAAACACTTTGATTCGCAAGGGTACCTTAACTTTCCAAACGTGTATCGAGGAAGGGATGACGCTAGAGTTAATGACATCCAGATACATCGATTTGACCGAGAACACACCGTTCTTAGTAAGTTTCCAATGCAGCTGATCTGGCTGCTGGGACAGCCGGACTTCCATTAAACGTCTAACAAGATGGAGCCAGGCCTCCCAACGATTTCCAACTAGCGTCCGCCGAAAACTAATATTGAGGGGAGTGGATTGTAAAATAGTTGCAACGTAGGCTTCTCTACGTCGGACAATGTTGTACAAAGTAGGATATTGAAGTGCAAGGGGGGTCTCCCTAAGCCACGTATCCTCCCAAAACCTCATAGTGGCACCATTCCCGACAATAAATTTCGTCTTGTTGAAAAAGAGTTGTTTGACTCTCATCAAACCCTTCCAAAAAGGTGAGTCGGAAGGCCTCACATTCACCTGGGCCAAAGTTCTAGCATAAAGATACTTAGTACGCAAAATCTGTGCCCAAGTAGCCTCCGTCTCAGACGACAGTTTAAATAGCCACTTGCTAAGGAGACATATGTTTTTGACTTCCAGATTTTCAATACCTAGACCTCCTTGGTTCTTCGGCCTACAGATTATGTTGGGGAACATAGTAATTTCAATATTTTCCTACGCACACGCAAGATCATGGTGATGCATAGCAACGAGAGGGGAGAGTGTAGTCTGCGTACCCTCGTAGACCGACAGCGGAAGCGTTATGACAACGCGGTTGATGTAGTCGTACGTCTTCACGGCCCGACCGATCAATCACCGAAACTACGACACCTCCGAGTTCTAGCACACGTTCAGCTCGATGACGATCCCCGGACTTTGATCCAGCAAAGTGTCGGGGAAGAGTTCCATCAGCACGACGGCGTGGTGACAATCTTGATATTCTACTGTCGCAGGGCTTCGCCTAAGCACCACTACAATATTATCGAGGACTATGGTGGAGGGGGGCACCGCACACGGCTAAGAAAACGATCTTGAAGATCAACTTGTGTGTCTAGAGATGCTCACCTGCCCCCGTATATAAAGGAGCAAGGGGGGAGGCCGGCCGGCCCTTGGGGCGCGCCAAGGAGGAGGAGTCCTCTTCCTAGTACGAGTAGGACTCCCCTCTTTCCTACTCCTACTAGGAGGGGGAAAGGAAGGGGGAGAGGGAGAAGGAAAGGGGGGCGCCGCCCCCCCTCTCCTAGTCCAATTCGGACCAGAAGGGGAGGGGGCATGAGGCCCACCCTGGCCGCCCCTCTCTCTCTCCACTAGGGCCCATAAAGCCCATTACTTCTCCCGGGGGGGGGTCCGTTAACCCTCCGGCACTCCGGTTTTCTCCGAAATCACCCGGAACACTTCCGGTGTCCGAATATAGCCGTCCAATATATCAATCTTTATGTCTCGACCATTTCGAGACTCCTCATCATGTCCGTGATCACATTCGGGACTCCGAACAAACTTCGGTACATCAAAATATATAAACTCATAATGAAACTGTCATCGTAACGTTAAGCGTGCGGACCCTACGGGTTCGAGAACAATGTAGACATGACCGAGACATGTCTCCGGTCAATAACCAATAGCGGAACCTGGATGCTCATATTGGCTCCCACATATTCTACGAAGATCTTTTATCGGTCAGACCGCATAACAACATACTTTGTTCCCTTTGTCATGGGTATATTACTTGCCCGAGATTCGATCATCGGTATCTCAATACCTAGTTCAATCCCGTTACCGGCAAGTCTCTTTACTCGTTTCGTAATACATCATCTCGCAACTAACTCATTAGTTGCAATGCTTGCAAGGCTTATGTGATGTGCATTACCGAGAGGGCCCAGAGATACCTCTCCGACAATCGGAGTGACAAATCCTAATCTCAAAATACGCCAACCCAACATGTACCTTTGGAGACACCTGTAGAGATCCTTTATAATCACCCAGTTACGTTGTGACGTTTGGTAGCACACAAAATGTTCCTCCGACAAACGGGAGTTGCATAATCTCATAGTCATAGGAACATGTATAAGTCATGAAGAAAGCAATAGCAACATGCTAAACGATCGGGTGCTAAGCTAATGGAATGGGTCATGTCAATCACATCATTCTCCTAATGATGTGATCCCGTTAATCAAATGACAACACATGTCTATGGTTAGGAAACATAACCATCTTTGATTAACGAGCTAGTCAAGTAGAGGCACACTAGTGACGTTTAGTTTGTCTACGTATTCACACAAGTATTATGTTTCCGGATAATACAATTCTAGCATGAATAATAAACATTTATCATGATATAAGGAAATAAATAATAACTTTATTATTGCCTCTAGGGCATATTTCCTTCAGTCTCCCACTTGCACTAGAGTCAATAATCTAGATTTACACAGTAATGATTCTAACACCAATGGAGCTTCGGTGCTAATCATGTTTTGCTCGTGGAAGAGGCTTAGTCAACGGGTCTGCTACATTCAGATCCGTATGTATCTTGCAAATCTCTATGTCTCTCACCTGGACTAGATCCCAGATGGAATTGAAGCGTCTCTTGATGTGTTTGGTTCTCTTGTGAAATCTGTATTCCTTTGCCAAGGTAATTGCACCAGTATTGTCACAAAAGATTTTCATTGGACCCGATGCACTAGGTATGACACCTAGATCGGATATGAACTCCTTCATCCAGACTCCTTCGTTTGCTTCTTCCGAAGCAGCTATGTACTCTGCTTCACATGTAGATCCCGCAACAACGCTTTGTTTAGAACTGCACCAACTGACAGCTCCACCGTTTAATGTAAACACGTATCCGGTTTGCGATTTAGAATCGTCCGGATCAATGTCAAAGCTTGCATCAACGTAACCATTTACGATGAGCTCTTTGTCACCTCCATATACGAGAAACATATCCTTAGTCCTTTTCAGGTATTTCAGGATGTTCTTGACCGCTGTCCAGTGATCCACTCCTGGATTACTTTGGTACCTCCCTGCTAGACTTATAGCAAGACATACATCAGGTTTGGTACACAGCATTGCATAAATGATAGAGTCTATGGCTGAAGCATAGGGAACATCTTTCATTTTTCTCTCTATCTTCTGCAGTGGTCGGGCATTGAGTCTTACTCAATTTCACACCTTGTAACACAGGCAAGAATCCTTTCTTTCCTTGATCCATTTTGAACTTCTTCAAAATTTTGTCAAGGTATGTGCTTTGTGAAAGTCCAATTAAGTGTTTTGATCTATCTCTATAGATCTTAATGCCCAATATGTAAGCAGCTTCACCGAGGTCTTTCATTGAAAAACTCTTATTCAAGCATCCCTTTATGCTATCCAGAAATTCTATATCATTTTCAATTAGTAATATGTCATCTACATATAATATCAGAAATGCTACAGAGCTCCCACTCACTTTCTTGTAAATACAGGCTTCTCCAAAAGTCTGTACAAAACCAAATGCTTTGATCACATTATCAAAGCGTTTATTCCAACTCCGAGAGGCTTGCACCAGTCCATAAATGGATCGCTGGAGCTTGCACACTTTGTTAGCTCCCTTTGGATTGACAAAACCTTCCGGCTGCATCATATACAACTCTTCTTCCAGAAATCCATTCAGGAATGCAGTTTTGACATCCATCTGCCAAATTTCATAATCATAAAATGCGGCAATTGCTAACATGATTCGGACAGACTTAAGCATCGCTACAGGTGAGAAGGTCTCATCGTAGTCAATCCCTTGAACTTGTCGAAAACCTTTTTGCGACAAGTCGAGATTTGTAGACAGTAACATTACCGTCAGCGTCAGTCTTCTTCTTGAAGATCCATTTATTCTCAATTGCTTGCCGACCTTTGGGCAAGTCAACCAAAGTCCATACTTTGTTCTCATACATGGATCCCATCTCAGATTTCATGGCTTCAAGCCATTTTGCGGAATCTGGGCTCACCATCGCTTCTTCATAGTTCGTAGGTTCATCATGATCTAGTAGCATGACTTCTAGAACAGGATTACCATACCACTCTGGTGCAGATCTTACTCTGGTTGATCTACGAGGTTCAGTAGTAACTTGTTCTAAAGTTTCATGATCATCATCATTAGCTTCCTCACTAATTGGTGTAGGTGTCACAGAAACCGGTTTCTGTGATGTACTACTTTCCAATAAGGGAGCAGGTATAGTTACCTCATCAAGTTCTACTTTCCTCCCACTCACTTCTTCCGGGAGAAACTCCTTCTCTAGAAAGTGTCCGAATTTAGCAACAAAAGTCTTGCCTTCGGATCTGTGATAGAAGGTGTATCCAATAGTTTCTTTTGGATATCCTATGAAGACACATTTATCTGATTTGGGTTCGAGCTTATCAGGTTGAAGTTTTTTCACATAAGCATCGCAGCCCCAAATTTTCAGAAATGACAACTTTGGTTTCTTGCCAAACCACAGTTCATAAGGCGTCGTCTCAACGGATTTTGATGGTGCCCTATTTAACGTGAATGCGGCCGTCTCTAAAGCATAACCCCAAAACGATAGCGGTAAATCAGTAAGAGACATCATAGATCGCACCATATCTAGTAAAGTACGATTACGATGTTCGGACACACCATTACGCTGTGGTGTTCCGGGTGGCATGAGTTGCGAAACTATTCCGCATTGTTTCAAATGTACACCAAACTCGTAACTCAAATATTCTCCTCCATGATCAGATCATAGGAATTTTATTTTCTTGTTACGATGATTTTCAACTTCACTCTGAAATTCTTTGAACTTTTCAAATGTTTCAGACTTATGTTTCATTAAGTAGATATACCCATATCTGCTTAAGTCATCTGTGAAGATGAGAAATAACGATATCCGCCACGAGCCTCAACATTCATCGGACCACATACATCTGTATGTATGATTTCCAACAAATCTGTTGCTCTCTCCATAGTACCGGAGAATGGTGTTTTGGTCATCTTGCCCATAAGGCACGGTTCGCAAGTGCCAAGTGATTCATAATCAAGTGGTTCCAAAAGTCCATTGGAGTTTCTTCATGTGCTTTACACCAATATGACCTAAACGGCAGTGCCACAAATAAGTTGCACTATCATTATCAACTCTGCATCTTTTGGCTTCAACATTATGAATATGTGTGTCACAACTATCGAGATTTAATAAGAATAGACCACTCTTTAAGGGTGCATGACCATAAAAGATATTACTCATATAAATAGAACAACCATTATTCTCTGATTTAAATGAATAACCGTCTCGCATCAAACAAGATCTAGATATAATGTTCATGCTCAACGCCGGCACCAAATAACAATTATTTAGGTCTAATACTGATCCCGAAGGTAGATGTAGAGGTAGCGTGCCGACCGCGATCACATTGACTTTGGAACCATTTCCCACGCGCATCGTCACCTCGTCCTTAGCCAATCTTCGCTTAATCTGTAGTCCCTGTTTCGAGTTGCAAATATTAGCAACAGAACCAGTATCAAATACCCAGGTGCTACTGCGAGCATTAGTAAGGTACACATCAATAACATGTATATCATATATACCTTTCACTTTGCCATCCTTCTTATCCGCCAAATACTTGGGGCAGTTCCGCTTCCAGTGACCAGTCTGCTTGCAGTAGAAGGACTCACTTTCAGGCTTAGGTCCAGATTTGGGTTTCTTCTCCTGAGCAGCAACTTGCTTGCTGTTCTTTTTGAAGTTCCCCTTCTTCTTCCCTTTGCCCTTTTTCTTGAAACTAGTGGTCTTGTGGACCATCAACACTTGATGCTCCTTCTTAATTTCTACCTCCGCAGCTTTCAGCATTGCGAAGAGCTCGGGAATTGTCTTAACCATCCCTTGCATATTATAGTTCATCACGAAGCTCTTGTAGCTAGGTGGAAGTGATTGGAGAATTCTGTCAATGACGCAATCATCTGGAAGATTAACTCCCAATTGAATCAAGTGATTATTATACCCAGACATTTTGAGTATATGCTTAGTGACAGAACTGTTCTCCTCCATCTTGCAGCTATAGAACTTATTGGAGACTTCATATCTCTCAATCCGGGCATTTGCTTGAAATATTAACTTCAACTCCTGGAACATCTCATATGCTCCATGACGTTCAAAACGTCGTTGAAGTCCCGATTCTAAGCCGTAAAGAATGGCACACTGAACTATTGAGTAGTCATCAGCTTTGCTCTGCCAGACGTTCATAACATCTGGTGTTGCTCCAGCAGCAGGCCTGGCACCCAGCGGTGCTTCCAAGACGTAATTCTTTTGTGCAGCAATGAGGATAATCCTCCAGTTACGGACCGAGTCCGTGTAATTGTTACCATCATCTTTCAACTTTGCTTTCTCAAGGAACGCATTAAAATTCAACGGAACAACAGCACGGGCCATCTATCTACAATAAAACATAAACAAGCAAGATACTATCAGGTACTAAGTTCATGATAAATTTAATTTCAATTAATCATATTACTAAAGAACTCCCACTTAGATAGACATCCCTCTAATCCTCTAAGTGATCACGTGATCCAAATTAACTAAACCATGTCCGATCATCATGTGAGATGGAGTAGTTTCATTGGTGAACATCACTATGTTGATCATATCTACTATATGATTCACGCTCGACCTTTCGGTCTCCGTGTTCCGAGGCCATATCTGTATATGCTTGGCTCGTCAAGTATAACCGGAGTATTCCGCGTGTGCAACTGTTTTGCACCCGTTGTATTTGAACGTAGAGCCTATCACACCCGATCATCACGTGGTGTCTCAGCACAAAGAACTTTCGCAACGGTGCATACTCAGGGAGAACACTTCTTGATAATTAGTGAGAGATCATCTTAAAATGCTACCGTCAATCAAAGCAAGATAAGATGCATAAAAGATAAACATCACATGCAATCAATATAAGTGATATGATATGGCCATCATTATCTTGTGCTTGCGATCTCCATCTTTGAAGCACCATCATGATCACCATCGTCACTGGCGCGACAGCTTGATCTCCATCGTAGCATCATTGTCGTCTCGCCAATCTTATGCTTCTACGACTATCGCTATCGCTTAGTGATAAAGTAAAGCATTACAGGACGATTGCATTGCATACAATAAAGCGACAACCATATGGCTCCTGCCAGTTGCCGATAACTCGGTTACAAAACATGATCATCTCATACAATAAAATTTAGCATCATGTCTTGACCATATCACATCACAACATTCCCTGCAAAAACAAGTTAGACGTCCTCTACTTTGTTTATTGCAATTTTTATGTGGCTGCTACGGGCTTAAGTAAGAACCAATCTTACCTACGCATCAAAAACCACAACGATAGTTTGTTAAGTTGGTGTTGTTTTAACCTTCGCAAGGACCGGGCGTAACCACACTCGGTTCAACTAAAGTTGGAGAAACTGACACCCGCCAGCCACCTGTGTGCAAAGCACATCGGTAGAACCAGTCTCGCGTAAGCGTACGCGTAATGTCGGTCCGGGCCGCTTCATCCAACAATACCGCCGAACCAAAGTATGACATGCTGGTAAGCAATATGACTTATATCGCCCACAACTCACTTGTGTTCTACTCGTGCACAACATCAGGTCCCAGGATCGAAACCTGGGTCTGATACCACTATTGGGGAATGTAGTAATTTCAAAATTTTCCTACGCACACGCAAGATCATGGTGATGCATAGCAACAAGAGGGGAGAGTGTAGTCTACGTACCCTCGTAGACCGACAACGGAAGCGTTATGACAATGCGGTTGATGTAGTCGTACGTCTTCACGGCCCGACCGATCAAGCACCGAAACTACGACACCTCCGAGTTCTAGCACACCTTCAGCTCGATGACGATCCCCGGACTCTGATCCAGCAAAGTGTCGGGGAAGAGTTCCATCAGCACGACGGCGTGGTGACGATCTTGATGTTCTACTGTCGCAGGGCTTCACGTAAGCACCACTACAATATTATCGAGGACTATGGTGGAGGGGGGCACCGCACACGGCTAAGAAAACGATCTTGAAGATCAACTTGTGTGTCTAGAGGTGCCCCCCTGCCCCCGTACATAAAGGAGCAAGGGGGGAGGCCGGCCGGCCCTTGGGGCGCGCCAAGGAGGAGGAGTCCTCCTCCTAGTACGAGTAGGACTCCCCTCTTTCCTACTCCTACTAGGAGGGGGAAAGGAAGGGGGAGAGGGAGAAGGAAAGGGGGGCGCCGCCCCCCTCTCCTAGTCCAATTCGGACCAGAGGGGGAGGGGGAGCGCGGCCCACCCTGGCCGCCCCTCTCTCTCTCTCCACTAGGGCCCATAAAGCCCATTACTTCTCCCCCGGGGGGTTCCAGTAACCCTCCGGCACTCCGGTTTTCTCCGAAATCACCCGGAACACTTCCGGTGTCCGAATATAGCCGTCCAATATATCAATCTTTATGTCTCGACCATCCTCGTCATGTCCGTGATCACATCCGGGACTCCAAAAAAACTTCGGTACATCAAAATATATAAACTCATAATGAAACTGTCATCGTAACGTTAAGCGTGCGGACCCTACGGGTTCGAGAACAATGTAGACATGACCGAGACATGTCTCCGGTCAATAACCAATAGCGGAACCTGGATGCTCATATTGGCTCCCACATATTCTATGAAGATCTTTTACCGGTCAGACCGCATAACAACATACGTTGTTCCCTTTGTCATCGATATGTTACTTGCCCGAGATTCGATCGTCGGTATCTCAATACCTAGTTCAATCTCGTTACCGGCAAGTCTCTTTACTCGTTTCGTAATACATCATCTCGCAACTAACTCATTAGTTGCAATGCTTGCAAGGCTTATGTGATGTGCATTACCGAGAGGGCCTAGAGATACCTCTTCGAAAATCGGAGTGACAAATCGTAATCTCGAAATACGCCAACCCAACATGTACCTTTGGAGACACCTGTAGAGATCCTTTATAATCACCCAGTTACGTTGTGACGTTTGGTAGCACACAAAATGTTCCTCCGGCAAACGGGAGTTGCATAATCTCATAGTCATAGGAACATGTATAAGTCATGAAGAAAGCAATAGCAACATGCTAAACGATCGGGTGCTAAGCTAATGGAATGGGTCATGTCAATCACATCATTCTCCTAATGATGTGATCCCGTTAATCAAATGACAACACATGTCTATGGTTAGGAAACATAACCATCTTTGATTAACGAGCTAGTCAAGTAGAGGCACACTAGTGACGTTTAGTTTGTCTATGTATTCACACAAGTATTATGTTTCCGGATAATACAATTCTAGCATGAATAATAAACATTTATCATGATATAAGGAAATAAATAATAACTTTATTATTGCCTCTAGGGCATATTTCCTTCAGATTATATCCCACTTAGCAAGCCTATACTTTCGTTTAAGCTCATCACTATGCCAAAAGAATCGAGATCGGTAGAAATCTAACCTTTTCCTGACACCCATCGGGACCAGGAAAAAGGATAAGAGAAACATAGGCATACTGGTAAGGACCGAATTAACCAGAATCAATCGTCCTCCGTATGACATGAGCTTCCCTTTCCAACAACTCAGTTTCTTTTCAAAACGATCCTCGATGCATTTCCACTCAATGTTGGTCAGCTTACGATGATGAATGGGTATACCTAAGTACGTAAACGGTAATGAGCCCAGTTCACATCCGAACAATTGTTTATATGTCTCCTGGTCATCATTTTCTCTTCCGAAGCAAAACAATTTGCTCTTGTGGAAGTTGATTTTGGGCCCAGACAATTGTTCAAATAAGCATAACAGCAGCTTCATGTTTCTTGCTTTCGTCAAGTCGTGCTCCATAAAGATGATAGTATCATCAGCATACTGAAGAATTAAAATCCTGCTGTCAACTAGATGTGGAACCAGGCCACCTACCTGCCCTGCATCCTTTGCCCGACCTATTAAAATAGTCAGCATATCAGCCACTATGTTAACAGGATCGGTGACATCGGGTCTCCTTGCCTTAGCCCCTTGTGTGTTTGGAAATAGTGTCCATTGTCGTCATTCACCTTAATCCCGACACTCCCTTTTTGCGTAAAGGAATCAATATGGTTTCTCCAGGCCGGATCAAAACCTTTCATACGCAAAGCTTGTTGAAGGAAAGGCCATTTAACTTTATCATATGCTTTTTCAAAATCCACTTTAAAAACTACGCCATCAAGTTTTTTTGAGTGGATCTCATGGAGCATTTCATGCAAGACAACAACCCCTTCAAGGATGTTTCTATCAGGCATGAAAGCAGTCTGGGACGGATGAACTACAGAGTGCGCAATCTGCGTAAATCTGTTCGTCCCGACCTTGGTGAAGATTTTGAAACTCACATTAAGCAGACATATAGGCCTGAACTGCTCAATGCGAACAGCCTCTGTCTTCTGAGGAAGAAGAGTTATCATCCCAAAATTCAGCTTAAACAACTGAAGCTGTCCCTCAAAAAACTCCTGAAACATGGGCATCAAATCTCCCTTGATAAAATGTCAGCACTTTTTGTAGAACTCCGTCGGAAACCCATCCGGTCCTGGAGCCTTATTATTCTCCATTTGTGCAATGGCCTCAAACACCTCTTTCTCCGAGAAAGGAGCAGCCAGGAGCTCATTCTCGGCAGTCTCAAGTTGAGGAACATCCTCAACCCTAGACTCATCTAACGACACAAAATTCTCTTCCGGGGGACCAAACAACTCCTTATAATAATTGGTAATGTAAACTTTCAGATTGTCTTGACCAACTATCGTCCCTTCGTCTTGTTCTAGTTGGAAAATTCTCTTTTTACGATGCTTCCCATTAGCAATCATATGAAAGAATTGAGTATTATCCTCGCCTTGTACTATTTTTCGAACCTTAGCTCGCAACGCCCACTTCAATTCCTCCTCGCGAAGAAGCTTTTTAAGTCGCATCTCCGCCTCTATCTTTGTTTCCAACTCACTGGAATCCAAGATAGAAGTTTCTGCTTTAACTTCAAGGTTTTGAATAAGTAGAAGAAGTCTCTCCTTCTCCGCCTTATAAATTCCATGTGTGTGCTTAGCCCAACCACGAAGGAACCTTCGGAGATGACGAATCTTGCATTGCCATCGCTCGATAGGCGTCCTTCCTCCTGAGTCTTTAGCCCACTCCCGAGCTAACAACTCGAGGAACCCTTCTCTTTCAAACCAGGCAAGTTCAAACGAGAAAATGTTCTTGTTGCCCACAAAAGTTTGAACTCCGGAGTCGACTAGTAACGGTGTATGATCTGAGACACCTCGTGTCAATGCCTGCACAGTTACCAAAGGAAACTTCTGTTCCCATTCGACACTTGATAGAACACGGTCAAGTTTCTCAAATGTCGGAACCGGTAACGAATTAGCCCAAGTGAATTTCCTACCCGAGAGCTCTATCTCTCTGAGATCCAAGCTTTCGATAATAGTGTTGAACATAAACGACCATCGGCCGTCAAAATTTTCATTATTCTTTTCCTCTTTTCTTCTGATAATGTTAAATCCCCCCCCCCACTAAGAGAGGGAGCTGTTCGTTACCACAAATACGAACCAGATCCGCCAAAAAGTCTGGCTTGAGCTCTGGTTGCGCAACTCCGTAACTTTTGCTTCGGGAGAATATCACGTGCTCTCGCACCTTATATGCTATGGTGATACGAGCTTCTGGGAGTTGTTGGATCTGAGATCCAATAGCTTGCTAGAGGTCTGAAACTTTTTGCCAAAAAAAATGTTACTCAAAGAATTTGAGAATTGCACACAAATACAGAAGCTCCCTGGAGGTTTGAACATTGTTGCTGTTTGATCTCTTTGGATCTACCGCTTTAAGAAGTTGGAATATAGAGATAATGCTAGGAAGTGGCTTGCTTTTCTCTCTTCTAGAATTCCTTCTATTGAGTGATTTGCTATGAATTGTAATCTCCTCTGTAAACTAGGTACTTGATGCAATATATTCAAGTGTGGAAGCTCCCCCCACGTGGCCGTTAAAAAAATACAGAAGTTGCTCAGACGCCGTTGGATCTGAAATCCAATGACCCAGAAACTCGTATCATCGTAGTCTCTAAGGTTTGGGAGCACCTAATATTTTCCCTGTTTGCTCCATGGCACGCATCGCACGAACGACGCTAATCTTATCGTTTTCACTCGGTGGGTGGGTGGG